>NW_021319342.1:1673866-1815643 GCF_001605985.2 Dendrobium catenatum | reverse complement strand
TCCAGCGGCTCCAGCAGGATTTCGGGCGGGATTTCGGTGTCGATTACAGAGAATAGTCCTGTAGCTAGTAGCGGGATTTCTGCAGGATTTGCGGAGATTTGGGCGTCTCGACGGAGCAGAGGTATGTACAAGGGATATCTATTTTTCTTTCTCTTTTGGTCTTTACATGGAGGTCAACAAAGCTCCTCTAAACTTTTTCTCAAAATATATATTTAACATTCAAACTATTACAAAAGGAAGTTCATATCTACAAGGTGGTTTACAAGCATTTAACTATTTATGCTATGACAAAATCACCCAAAAGAAACACCAACTACAGCCAGGAAAACATTAAAGAACCTGTCAGCCGAAGTACGACGACTATATGTGAACATTGGGTGTTCCGCCATCACTAATGAAAAGGTTCTCCTGAAAAGTATCTCAAAGCTAGGAAGTGAGCTACGCTCAGCAAATGATAAATTACAATATAAAATTCATACATTGAAGAAGAATCTAATATGCAAAGATAACATCGTATATCTATGTAAGGTTGATGTCATATGTACGATTGATGTCACATGTAAGGTTGATGTTATATGTAAGATTGATGTCATATTACATGTTCCTTATAATGATCTATCTCATTTAACTCTTACATGATATAGCTTTCATATAGTATACACCCCTACCGGAGTACCCATATTGTACTGATCAGGTACAAATTCATATTTGGCCATTTATCATCATATTGCTCTAAGAGCCTTATTGTTCCAAAGAACCTTATCCATATTTGGTACTCCGTAATTCAGCATACACAAACTTGAATTCCATAATCATAACGATAAGATTGTTTACACTATAACATAAGAAATTTCATAAAATTAGATGATGTGCCACATGTATGTGAATGCTTGTAGTAGGCATGAAAGTAAAACATATATTCTCATGAACCATACATGAAGATACCATATGCAACATAAAGAACATAATACAAGATTTGAGATTTGTGCTAACATCCAAAATTAAGCATAAGCAAAACATAAGAGAATTCAATGATGCTCATAAACATAAGCAAAACATAAGGGAAGACTATAAATTTTATAACACAATGTGTTACTTACGTTTAGTTTTCCTTCGCTCAACTTCTCTTTGCACAATTCCTTGAATCGAACAAGAATATTATATCTTCTATAAATTTGCCTACAAACAATGTAAAGAATGTTAACCTACACTTAAATATTAATACTATGATCTAACCTAAAGCATTTTCACCATAACCCTTCCTTTAATAGATTTAATTGAAATTTTCGGTTTTGCATTAAACCTAATTTTTGGAACCCTAAAATTACACTAATTTCACTCCAATTGTTTATAAAAACACTCCCTTTTCCTATACATATATTTAAGCCATTCAAATTTCGGTTTTAACTCAAAAAAAAATTAGAAAGTTATTTTTTTCTCAAAATTTAAGTTTCCTCTAATTAGAGAACTCACTAAACCCTTAGGAACATCTTTAGTGAGCATGCAAGCTTAAAAACTCTAGGTTAGGAAAAACCCTAATTTGGAAAACTAAAAAATCTTTAGAAAATTTTGCATTTTTCATCATACTTCTTTTAAATTCTCCTAACATTCCTTACAAAAATAAATAAAAAAGGAGAAACCCTAATTTTGTTTTTTATGCTTTCCCTTAAGAAATCTTCAACTTTATGGCATAAAAAGGTAGGGATAATCAAGCCCTAAAGGTTTTCTAAAGAAATCTCCAATAAAATTTAAACCCTAATTTCTTACTTCAAGAAAATCTCATGAAAAACACAAGATTCATTAAGTTTAACACTTACCTCTTTCTTCCCTAAGCTTCCTTTTCCTCTTTCCTCTAAAAGCTCACCGGAAACTGCCGCCGATCACCGGATTTTTGCAAGCCCCGCCTTCTCCCTCTCTTCCGCCCGCTCTCCTTTGCTCGGCCGAAAGAAAACAACAAGGGACCAAAATATTCAGTCCCTTAGGTGTATGAGGGCTTAAGGATTTCTTTTAAGTGGCTTATTACACATGTACCCTTGCAAATTAAATTTCCTTAAGAGCTCCTAGGGGCAAAAATGGAAGATATGGCTAAAAGTTACTTAAACGAACTTATGCGAATTTTAATTTCAAATCAGTGCGGAATTCGATATAAGTTCTTTATATCGTTTCGATTGAAATTTCGTGACAAATTTAATAAAATTTGTTTCATCGAATTCTGACGACATTGAAATTTCGCCTAAGTTTGTCGCGGCGCATCGAAATGCATGCGACGCACTCAAATGACGAATTTCGGGTTTTACAGTTTTCCGGTGAGGAAATTCGTGGAAAACCTAGAGGTGACTAAGGGAAGGCTAAGGTATGCATTAGAATTACTATTTCTCCACTTTTCTCAACGATTTTTGGATGAGAAGAATCTAGGGTTTGAAGGAAAACTTTGTTTTTCTTTAAGAGAATGATAGGATAGATTTAGGAGATGCTTTTATGCTTTGAAAATAGGGTTTTTCTTCAAAATTTTTGAGATTTGGAAAGTTAGGTTTTGCAAATTTTTGATTTCTATGAAAATTCTTAATGTATAATATTTCTATGGATCTTAGAGAAGTTTTTAAGGGTAGGAATTTGGAGTTTTCGTGAAATATTATTGTTCATAATTTTTAATTAATTTAAATACGAAAATTAATTTTTCAAAATTATTATTTTGATGAATGAGAAGTTTTAGCATGGAAAAGTAAGCATATTAATGAAAATGGGTTTTCCAAATTTAGGGTTTTAATTTAAATACAAAAATATGAATTATTTTAAATAATTTTAGGTTAGGGTAAAGGGTTAACTTGGTAAAAAAATCTAATTAGATCAAAATATGAGATTTTAGAATTTGTTATATGCTTTATGTTTTAAATGAGAGAGAGAAAGAGAACCTTTAGAAATGTTGGGAGTATATTAGAACATAATAAAAAGAATAGGAACCATTGATATTGTTTTAGGATTGAGAACAATAAGTTGAAGATTTAAAATCTTATTAATGTTATTTGAACAGTGAAAGTTGAGACGAGTATTAAGATCTTCAACAAAACTTGAGATTTTGAAAAGATATTAAATCTTGGAAACATTCATGTGAGTAACATGCTTCTTTATTATGGTAATTGCATCGTTTCAGTTTTTATTGAATTGTTATTGTAAATTGGTTCATTTTACCGCATTTAAATTGATTTCATTGTTTCATATTTTGCATATTAATAGATTCATCATATTACTGTATAAGGTATATGATAAGGCTTTATGTTATTGATAAATGAGATGATATGATTATGATATGATGTTTATATTTAGTGAATGTATGTGCATGCTGAATTGATGGAGCTCACCTCCTTATGGTATTAGTTGGGGACGTTGTAGTCATTCACGTTAAAATGGTAAAGGATATAGAAAAGAAAATGGTAGAATATATTTATGGTACTAGATGGTGGCTCTTGTGATAGTTGTAATATATACGAAATGAGAAAGTTGTGAATAATGATATTGATATGAAAAATGAATTAAGAGTTTATACTTTGACTCAGCAGGAGCCCAATGAATCTATAGATGCTGATAATGACAATTGAGATGGCTTTATTATTCATTTTTTTTAGTGACTTGAAATGTTAGATCTGATGTTTTTTTTTTTGGATTTAGTAGTTTATCTTATTATGTCATGTCAGATGTTTTAATATTTCAGATGTTTAGTTGTTCTGTAATGTTGAAGTTTATGTTAATTGAATGGAAGATGTTGGTTGATCTGTAACTAGAAGTTGTATGTAAATTTTGATGACGAAATTTTTATTAGAATGGAAGAATTGTAAAACCTGAAAAATATCGTTTTAGACCTCGCACGCTTTTCAATGCTTCATGATGAGATTTAAGTGATTTTTTCAAAGTTGTCGGATTTTGACAAAAATAATTTTATAAAATTATTATTTTGATGAATGAGAAGTTTTAGCATGAAAAAATAAGCATATTAATGAAAATGGGTTTTCCAAATTTAGGATTTTAATTTAAATCCGAAAATATAAATTATTTTAAATAATTTTAGGTTAGGGTAAATGGTTAATTTGGTAAAAAATGCAATTAGACCAAAATATAAGATTTTAGAATTTGTTATATGCTTTATGTTTTAAATGAGAGGGAGAGAAAGAGAACCTTTAGAAATGTTGGGAGTAGATTAGAACATAATAAAAAGAATAGGAACCATTGATATTGTTTTATGATTGAGAACACTAAGTTGAAGGTTTAAAATCTTATTAATATTATTTGAACAGTGGAAGTTGAGATAAGTTTTGGGATCTTCAACAAAGCTAGAGATTTTGAAAAGATATTAAAGTTTGGAAACATTCAGGTGAGTAAACATGTTTTTTTATTATGGTAATTGCATCGTTCAGTTTTTATTGAATTGTTATTATAAATTGGTTCATTTTACCACATTTAGATTGATTCCGTTGTTTCATATTTTGCATATTAATAGATTCATCATATTATTGTATAAGATATATGATAAGGCTTAATGTTATTGATAAATAAGATAATATGATTATGATATGATGTTTATATTGAGTGAATGTATGTGCATGCTGAATTGATGGAGCTCACCCCCTTATGGTACTAGGTAGGGATGTTGTACTCGTGCACGTTAAAATGGTAAATGATATGAAAAAAGAAATGATAAAGGATCACCTTCATGATACTAGACTGTGGCTCCTATAACTATTGTAATATATATGAAATGAGAAAGTTATGAAAAATGATTTGGATATGAAAAATGAATTATGAAAGTATATGAATGTATGATTTATGTTTATATTAATAATATGTTATTAAGAAATCGATTTATGTTATATTTTAAATGAAATTGACATTTAGCATATTGTTCATTTTGCCTTGATTACTGTAGTTTAGAATCGTGTTTTACTTACTGAGATTTGGCTTACTGTTAGTTGTTAACATTTTTCAGGTAAGTTTAAGTAAATCAAAATGAGTAGAAGAGATGGAAACGTATATCGTAGGAGAGGCGCTTCTAAAAAAGGTAACTTTATGAATATTACTGATTTTATATTTTTGTGATTTCAAATTTGATGTTTTAGAGGCTCTTTGAAATGTTAAGGTGATAGTTTTGGGAATTAGATATTTTAGTCTACTGTCCGATCTTCATTCCCGTCTTGCCTATGCGAGCTCACCGGGTCGGGTCGTGACAGTGGGGGATGCGATGTCGACGTGTGTAGGTCGTGGACGTAGGGCTTGAGCAACTTGGCTGGACAGGTACGTGGATTTTGCTTTTTTTTTTTACGATACACAAGTCAACAGGCTAATTCTCTAGTTTTAGGCTAATTATATAGAAAGCATAGCAAGTACTAATATAGAATTTTGTGCTTTAATGAATGTATTGATATTTTCACTATCCCCCATTCTTTATTTAATGCATGTAATGGTTATGTATGTAGTTAAAATTCAGTGTGATATATAGCCTGGACGGAGGATTATTGGAACAATTAGGAATATTTAAATAGAAAGTTGGCATGCTTAGACATAGAATGTTTGAACATTGTAGATTTTATGGAGATAGTAAAACTGTAAGATGACCATAAACCCTTCATTTCACCTTTATAAGCTCGATAGAGATCTAGGGATACATATCCTCTGATCATCATCTACAATTAAGAGTCCGATTAGAAAAATTATGGTATTTATATTCACTAGTCCAAAATATTTTTTTCTAAGTATCAAAAGTTTTTTTTCTAGTTTTTTTTTTCTTTTAGGGACAAAACTCCAAAACCTCATTTTTATCTTTGGTACAATAAGTTTTGAATCTGAAGTAAACAGTAATAGTTAAGTTGCAATAAAGCAAAACACTTATGTGTTTGGCACTCTACTCTTTCACTTTATATCTTGATTCAAAACGTATACTTGCATAATTTTGTGGGAATTTTATTAATTTCATATAAAAAAATCTAAGTATATTTTAAACTCAACAAGTTTCATATTAGCTCATCGTTATCCCCACATCATGAGTCATGAGGCACATCATCGTTACCATGGTTGGCAGAACCTCTATCAGTGATAGGCTCTTAGCGGTGGTTATTATAGTCACCGTGGTTACTATAGTTGGCGTAATAACTATCTCAGCCATCACCTTAGATTCCTCTATAACCTTGTTTGCTAGAGTGGCAATATTGCGCTCAAAGATTGCTTATGCCTACTAGGCTATGATATCAACATCGTTTCTCAGTGACACCATGGTTACCCCAAACTCTGATTACTTTGTTAAGTGTAAATAATGTACTATTTTTTTTAATTAAGTAAAAATGAGTTATTTTAGTGGTGTTTGTGCAAGAAATTCACAGGAAAAGGCAAAAATTAAGTGTTAAATAGCTTTACAACGCCATCATCAGATGTGTTGTAGCATTAGATATCATAGCACTCCATCTCTAGATTCAGATAATAAAGTACTATATTCTCTTTTTTCAAGAACTTCCATCATTAACGTCAGTGCCACGACATACCACAACACCGTAACATCAGAGTTTCGGGAAAAAAAAGCACTGGAGCGCCGATCATTACCGTACCTCAATGCTGAAAATCATATTCTAACACCGCAGCAGTCAAATTTCTAGAGCATCATGGTGGAGCAGTTGCTAATATGAGGAGCCACATCGACTAAGCTAAAAGATGCGTTGTTTCATCAAAATTGTGCCAGGTCAGCTAGTGCAGAAATGCAGCCATCATTAATAGTGCCGAGTTGCTAGTTCGTTTTGTACAGCCGCGACATCTAGCGCTTGAGCCAATCCTTTTACTTTGTATAAATAGTTTTTTAACTCTATTATTTAGAGAGTTCTATCAGTTAAGTTGGTGGTGGAATCCACCAACTTTAGTTCTATCAGTTAAGTTGGTGGTGGAATCCACCAACTTAACAGTTGGTGGTGGAATCCAATTGTGCAAGAAAAGATTAAAAAAAAAAGAAGATTTGTTATAAAAATTGGTTTAATTTTAAAAATTCTGATAATTGGGAAATATATAAAGTGGCTCGTAAGGATGCTAAGAAAGCAATATGCGATGCAAAGACATTAGCTTTTAATGATTTATATAATAGATTAGATACTAAAGAGGGAGAAAGATATATGTATAAGTTAGCCAAACAAAGATATAGAAGTAGTAAGGATTTAGTTCAAGTGAAGTGTATAAAGGATGAAGATAAAAAAATACTTTTTTTGGAAGATGATATTCAACAAAGATGGATGAGATATTTTGCTAAACTTTTTAATGAAGATTGTGAAAATAAGATTGACTATAGTGACCTTAGCAACCTAAATGAAAATAAAGATTTCTGTTTTTTTTTAATGTATTAGTAAAACTGAAGTTAGAGAAGCTTTAAAGAATATGAAGGGTGGAAAAGCTGTTGGACCTGATGATATTCCAATAGAGGTGTGGAAATGCTTAGGAGATGAAGGAATTTCATGGCTTACTAAACTTTTTAATACTATTTTGAAAACTAAAAAGATGCCAAATGAGTGGAGAATGGGTGTGTTAATCCCTATTTTTAAGAATAAAGGTGATGCACAAGATTGTGCGAATTATAGAGGTATTAAGTTAATGTGTCATACTTTAAAACTATGGGAGCGAGTTTGGAGCATAGGTTGCGGTGTGATACTAATGTTTCTCAAAATCAATTTGGATTCATGCCAGGTAGGTCGACTATGGAAGCCATACATTTATTAAGAGGTTTGATGGAGAAATATAAAGAAAAGCCGCTGTATACAGGCTGATTTTCTTCACAGCACCACTATACCGCCTGCATGCTTACCGATTAATCACAAATTTCCATCTATCTCTGCATGCGTGAATTTATTAGAAGAAATGAGGATAATGGGGCCCACCACAATAACTAAATGCCAAAACTTCTCTTCCCATTCAAGCATTTATTCGGACATATATATATATATATATATATAGTTACATTAGCAATTTTTTTTATATTAAGTAATATTACTTCTAATATTTACATAACTAATATTTGATATATTCATTTATAAAAATATATTTTTCCTTACATGCATAACTAATATTTGATGGTAGTGAGGCCTGCAATGCTTTATGGTGCCGAATGTTGGCCATTAAAAGAGAAGCATAATACTAAGTTAAGTGTGGCAGAGATGAGGATGCTCAGGTGGATGAGTGGCTTTACCCTTAGAGATAAGATACGAAATGAGCATATATGTGAAAAGGTTGGAGTAGCTCCAATAGAAGATAAGATTATAGAGAGTCGCCTTAGATGGTTTGGTCACATAAAACGGCAGCCTTCCGATGACCCGGTTAGGAGAGTAGAGGTATTAGATTTGACTTATGTTAAGAAAGGTAGGGGTAGACCTAAAAAGACTTGGTTAGAAAATATTAGGAATGACCTTTCTTTATTTGATTTAAACGAGAGTTTGACTTTTAATAGGACACAATGGAGAAAAAGGATTCATGTAGCCGACCCCACGGAGTGGGATAAAGGCTTGATGTTGTTGTTGTTGTTGTATCAGTTAAGTAAAATTCTATAATTCTTAGTATATTTCTTTAGTGCGCCCTTAGAATAAAATCAATGGGTGTCTAAGAAAGTGGTAGATACTTTCTTTATAGAGATCTTAGCATGTTTGTGTAAGTAACTCTTTGTTTAGTGGAAGGAGTGTAGAGAAGATCATTTGATCATTATGGGTGATAATTTTCTTATTACTTTTTTTATATTTCTTCTTTTAATGAATAAAATGAAAATGAATTTGCTTGTTGTATCTTTTATGTCTAGGTAATTCTTTACTTTTAGGTTGATGATGTAAAAAGCATAACAAGTACTAATATAGACCCTTATGTCTTGAATGATGAATTTATATTTTCAATATCTCTCGTTATTCATTTAATGCATAAAATGACCATGTGTGTGATTAAAATCTAGTGTCATTTATAGCCTCGATGGAGGAATGCTAGACCAATTAGGAGTATCATAATGAATTGTTGGCAGACTAAGACAAATGATGTTTGAATATTCCAGATTCTATAGAGATGGAAAATTTGTTGGAAGACCTAAACCTTTTTTCACCCTTATAAACTAAGCTATCTAGGGATGCATATACTCTGATCCACATCTAAAATCAAATAGTCTCATTAAGAAAATAATGTTATTTACATTCATTAATATAAAATACTTTATTTTCATAAGTATTAAGTGTCTTCTTATAAGTTTTTCTTTCAGTGACAAAAACTC
This sequence comes from Dendrobium catenatum, assembly GCF_001605985.2. Classification (NCBI taxonomy): domain Eukaryota; kingdom Viridiplantae; phylum Streptophyta; class Magnoliopsida; order Asparagales; family Orchidaceae; genus Dendrobium; species Dendrobium catenatum. The sequence goes on along the minus strand of NW_021319342.1, from coordinate 1,806,384 downwards.
TAAAAATATCATTTTATTTTTCAATAGGATATGTAGTGCATTTAAAGTAAGCAGTAGTGCAAAACACTCTTGTGTGTTCAACACTCTACTCTATCACTTTATTAATTGATTTCGAATGTATACTTGCATATTTTAATGAGTTTTTATTAATTTTATGTCAAAAAAAATTTAAGCAAAATTTAAACTCAACAAGTCACATACTAGCTCACTGTAAGCCCCCATAAAACCCCTAGTGAGAAGAAACATTCTTAGATGCCCTCAAGCAAGGAGCTATCTCCATGAGATCCATTTTCTCAAAGACTCATAGAATTCTCAAGTTATCAATTAACATAAATAACAAAGAAAAGCACCCCTCAAACTTAAGGGAAAATTTTATAAGATGGTGGTGAGGCCTGCGAATGTTGGCCATTAAAAGAGAAGCATAATACCAAGTGTGGCAGAGATGAGGATGCTTAGGTGGATGAGTGGCTTTACCATTAGAGATAGGATACGAAATGAGCATATACGTGAAAAGGTTGGCGTAGCTCCAGTAGAAGATAAGATTAGAGAGAGTCACCTTAGATGGTTTGGTCACCTAAAACGGTGGCCTTCTGATGACCCGATTAGGAAAGTATATGTATTATATTTGATTAATGTTAAGAAAGGTAGAGGCAGACCTAAAAAGACTTGGTTAAAAAATATTAGAAATGATCTTTCTTTATTAGATTTAAATGAGAATTTGACTTTTAATAGGACACAATGGAGAAAAAGGATTCATGTAGGCGACCCCACGAAGTGGGATAAAGGCTTGATGTTGTTGTTGTAACGAAGAAAAGCCTTCTTAGCAAGGTCACTATTTATAAAGATCAAAGCAAGAAATGGTGTCATATCATTGTCATCAATGTGAGGTCAACACGATCTTCGAAACTATGATAAATAGGGTAATAAATTCATCTTTATTTTTCGTATTTACTATTTTGTTGCCATATTTAATGTTTGTCTACATTTTATTCACTTGTCCTTGTGCATCACCCACCTATTAAAGGGCCAAGTGAATCAGAGAACTAAATATATACTCGCATAAACCTTTATGTATCTATCTGATAGTTGGTGTGTCATGACTAAGGGACATTCCCTTCTAGGGGGGCACTTAGGAAACTCACATGGAACTTTTGGGAGAACTTGCCTAAAATGATAAATAGGTGTCACTAGCCTAAGAAGTCTTAGGACCTTGCCCTGCATGAGCAGATCAAGGATTAGATTGAGGATTTTTCTCTAGAGTTAGCACCTTGGGACTCACCACACACCTTGGCCACACTTTAATCACTTACTCTCCCCTAGGACAACTATTCTCATCAATCTTAGCTACATGAAAGTTCCTAATCATGGGACCATCAATTAGACTAATCCCGACAATCTTAGCCAGAGCCTACATTCCTGCAATGGTATCACACTCAGCCTTCTCTTCTCAGGCAATCCAAAAGCTTCCATAGTTCAATTGCAATATCAACCAATTCATCAACTACTGGTCCCCTATAATATTAATGCTTGCCTACAAACTTGCCCAAGCACATTTATCAACATCTACATAACGTCATTGAGCTTGCCCAGAGACAACTCACCAAAGCCTTCTAACCTCATTATCCTTGAGCTTATCAAAAGGCAACATATGTCTAGGATAGTATGTAGTATTGTACAACCATTTTGTGTAGCAATTTACCTTGTACCTTTTCATTTGTAGCCTATCAAGCAGCCCTTAGAACCTACAAATAAGGGGTGATTGGAACAATTTGGGAGCTTTTTTGGATGGATATAGGGGATACTCAACCAGTTTTGAGACTCATAGTTTCCTTAGTATTCTATAGATTTTCACTCTGCTCTCTCTACTTTCTTCCCCGCTTTCACCATTCTCCCAAAAGGTTAAGTCACTTGCCCGCTCCCCATTTTATCCTACTAGTAAGGTCTGTTGAAAGAGACAAAGGAACGAAAGGTAGAAGGCAAACAAGGAAAACGAGGAACAAATGGAATGGAATTTCCTTAAATCAAATAGAAGATACATGAAGGTATATATACACAAAATGAGATACATGAACGGCTCAGATATAAACTAAACCTACGGTACAATCAATAGTTCGTTTTCTCCGTTGACTTGGTCTTGTATGTTAACACCCCATTGAAAACTGATGAGTCATTTGGATGAAGTCAGTTTGTTTGAAGGATGAAGAAATCGAGTTTAGGTAAAACTTTGTTAAATAGATCTGCTAGTTGATCCTTGCTGGATATGTGGTGAAATTGTATGGTTTTGTTCTTAATACACTCTTGTATGAAGTGACAATCAACTTTGATGTGCTTAGTACGAGCATGAAACATAGGATTGTTAGCTAACGCTATAGCTGAAGTGTTGTCACAAAATAGCTTTGTTGGATCATGTTGAGTATAGCCAAGTTCTTGAAGAAGTTGATGAGTCCAAATAATTTATGCTGCTGCGGATGCTAAAGCTCGATATTTTGTCTCTTTAGATGATATGATGATTGTAATTTGCTTATTTACACTCCAAGACAGGATTGATGAACCCAAAGAAGGCTCAATATCCAATTGTGGATTTTCGATCATGTTGATATCCAACCCAATTCGAGTCTACATAAGACATTAGCAAAAGATATTTACGAGAAAGAGGTAAACCAACATGTATATAACTTTTAATGAATCGAAGGATACATTTAAGTGCTTCAAAATTGTTGTCCGTCGGATGATGCATATGTTGATAGACATGGTTTACAGCATAAGTTATATTCGTTCTTGTGAGAGTGAGATATTGAAGAGATCCAACCTGTTGAGGATACAATAATGGGTTTGAAAATGTGGTAGACGTAACCGTGAGCTTCGTGAGCTTCTAAGCTTTAGTGATTATGGGAGTTGCAATATGTTTGCAATTAAGCATGCTTGTACGGTCGAGAATAGTCTCAGCATAGCGACTTTGATGAAGTAGAAGCCAATATTCAGTTTTTACAACAATAATACCCAAAAATTGGGACAGAGTTCCAAGATTTCACATATTAAACCTAGTTTGAAGATTGTTGAAGAGGTTTTGTATAGCTTTGGGATTGTTACCCGTCACAATAAGGTCATTAACATATATAAGAAAGTATAATTGAGCCTTATCCTTGTGATATATCATTAGTGAAGGATCTGAGTTGCTTATGCGAAAGCCAAGTGTATGTGGATAACCTGTAAGAGTATCAAACCATTGTCACAGTGATTGCTTTAAACCGTAAAGAGCCTTTTTCAGTTTACACACATGCGTAGGATGAAGTTCATCGAGGAATCCCTATGGTTGTTTCATGTAAACATTTTCGTGTAATGACCCGTGCAAGAAAGCATTATATACATCTATTTAATGAATAGGCCAAACATTATGTAAAGCAAGTACAATTAAAATTCAAAAAGTTAGTATTTTAGCAACGAGACTAAATGTTTCATTATAATCCAACTCGTATTCATGTTTGTAACCGAGAGCCACAAGTCGAGATTTGTACTGTACAATTGATCCATCTAAGTTGTACTTTGTTCGAAACATCCATTTACAATCAAGAATATTTTAATTTGGGGAGTAAGAAACCAGATCCCATGTTCCTTGTGATTGGAGTGCGTGGAACTCCTAAGACATAGCACTACGCCAATGTTTATGTTTGGAAGCTTGTGTGTAAGACGTTGGTCTTGCGACACGATTTGTTGTGTAAGATTGAATATTTGTTTGGGTTTGAGATGACCTGTTTGGGATCGAATTTTCATATGATGTGTGGAAATAGTTGGTAAAGAAGACTGGTGCGAGGTGTCTGTTATAAGGATTGCAGATCGAATCTAAGAGAGCTGTTTGTGGTAGGGCTGGTGAAGTGTTTTGACTGGTGTGGTTGGGAGTATTAGGAGTAGAATGTCGAATTGGAGGAGTATGGTTTTGTGCAGGTATGGCTAACACGAGAACCAAAAGAAGAGGAGGTAAACTTGTTGGTTCAGACTGTTGATTATGATGTTGTTGCATTTGATGATAGGGGAAAACTTGCTCAATGAATATAACATGACGAGAAGTGTAAATTTTGTTGGTGAGAGGATCTAAACAGTGACATCCTTTTTGAGAAGTGGCATACCCAACAAACACACATGGTTTAGACAAAGGACCAAGTTTAGACAAGTTTAGATTTTGAATACGGCCTCAGCCATGGATAACAAAGACATCTGAAAGTTTTGAGATGAGTGTAAGTAGGTGATTTGTTATTAAGAGTTTCATATGAATTTTATTGTGTAAAGTTTGAGTTGGGAGGATATTGATGACCTGAACAACAGTATAAAGAGCTTTGACCCACAAACTGTGTTGGGCATGAGAGTGAATCAACAGACTTCAAATGGTTTCCAAAATATGTCTCTGCTTTCTTTTCGCTATGCAATTTTGAGCTAGCGTGTAAGGACAAGTATATTGGTGTAACATTCCAGATAGTTTGCAAAACATTTGAAATTGCTTGTTAAGATATTCACCTCCACCATCAGTTCTAAGAGTTTTGATATGCTTGTTTAATTGGCATTTGTTCATGTTATAAAATTCAAGAAATTTGTGAAAAACTTCATATTTCTGAAATAAAGGATAAACCCAACAGAATTTTGTGTAATCATCTATAAAAGAATCATAGTAATGAAATCCTTATAGCGACGTGGTAGGGGATGGACCCCAAACATCATAGTGAACAATTTCAAAAGAAAAAGAAGTACTAGAAGTAGATTGTGTAAAAGATAACTGTAAAACCCGCAAAATGCTATTTTAGGCTTCGCGCGCTTTTTAAAGCGCCGCGACGAATTATTAAGTAAGATTTTCAATGTTAATGAAATTTAACGAAAATAATTTTAGAAAATCTCTTGCGAAATTGTGATCGTTTTGGTATATAACACTTATACCTAATTTAGCCTATTTGAGGAATTAAAAATGTTTGAAGCTTAAAAATACCAACTTTACCCCTAATCTAATAAAAGGCCAAATTTACAAGTGAGGGTATATGAGTAATTAGCAAACCCCAATTCCTCTTATTAGCAAAACCGAACCCTTCCCTATTCATTTTCACGTGAAATCGAGCGGAACGAACAAAGAGAGGCGGACGGTCGGACAGACGGCGGCTTCCGCGAGGGCGCTCTGGCGCTTTGGCGAATATTTTTCGGCGAAACTTTTAGGTCAAATCGAAGAGGGCGGCGAGAGGAACACTCAGGTACGATTATTTTAGAACGAAACTCCCTAAATCTCTAAGTTATTTGAGATCGAAAAATCTAGGGTTTTTCCAAATTTCGATTTTCTTTCGCAATTTCTTTATGAAATCTTTAAGAAATGTTTAGAGGATTATTTTAGCAATGAAAAAGAAGTGAATTGAGGAATTTTTTTTAAGATTTAAATGTTAGGGTTTTGACGAAAACTATAATTCATTAGTGATGTTTTTACAAAAATTATTCCTAAGGATATTAGGAATGTTTTGAAAGCATGAAATTGAATTTTTGATGCAAAATTACTTTTTATAATTTCCATAATTAGTTAAATCCGAAAATTAATTAAGTATTTATTAAATATTGTTTAGGAATAATGTTAGAATAGAGTTTTGATAAAAAATTTAAAATTTAGGGATTTCTAAAATTTAGATTTAAATTAAATCCGAAAATTTATATTAATTTAATTAAATATTCATTAAGTTTTGTATGAATTGATTAAGGGAAAATAAAGATTTAGACTTAAGAATATGATAATTAGTTTTATGACACGTCTCTTTTGTAAATCTTTCTTAGGTAGTGATTATTGAAGGGTGGAGTGAAAGACTTGTGTCGAAGCGACGTGTCGTATTTGGTTTGAGGTAGGTACTCATGTTTTTGATAAAAATTTCATGATGAGGTAGGTACTCATGTTTTTGATAAAAATTTCATGATTTTGTTCCATTCTAGTATTTTAATGCAAATGATTGAAGATATGAGATCATTCAAGGTTGACAATCCTTTTTTGTTTTAATGCGAAACTGCTTTATTTTGATTTTATGCAAAAATTTTATTTAAAGACATGAGCTACCTGCTGAGCGTTGGCTCATTCTTCTTCTAAAATCTTTTTGAGAAGAGAAGTGATGGCTGCTCGACGACCTTATATGTATCGTCGTAGGGGACCTCAAGATGAAAGGTTCCTTGTTGTGTTTTCAGTTTGAGTCTTTGTGTTTGTTTCATTGTAGTTCGTGAGTTTGAGTTTTTTTTTTATAATTATGAAAGTTTATGTTATGATGATGGGTTTGAAAGTTTTATTGGTTATGAGACAGTTGATCAGTTTGTAACATTTGAGTTTGAAGTTTATTAGTTGCTCTTTCATGTATTTTGGGATAATATTTATGTTCTGACCTTAAGTTTTAAATGAAAATATGTTATGTATTATGGTATTCCGTGTACGACCGATTGTTCCCGCCCCGATATAATCGGGCTAGCCGGGCCGGGTCGTGTCAAGAGTAGTATCAGAGCAAAGTTTTAATAATGATCAATGAAAGAGCTTATAGAATGATTGATTGAGTCTTAGAATGTGTAGGAAGTGTAATTTTTGATTATTTGTGACTTATGATTGATGTGTTTTATCTCAGGAGTATGGATCCTGAGCATAATGCCACTGATGGCATTTAATATGGAGGAAGGGAGACCAGAAGTAGCTAAACTTCAAAGGAATAATAGTATGAAGTCATTCACTCAGATGATGGAAGCGATGACTCGGATGATTAGAACTTCCCAAAATCAGGCCAGTGGCAGTGGAAGTGGAGGTCGACCTATGGATAAGAGCCTGAAGCTGTTTCAAGATATGAAGCCTCAATTGTTCTCAAGTGGTGGACCTATAGAAGCTGAGAACTGGCTAATGCGGATTGAGAAGATCCTTAAGGGCATGTCTTGCCTAGAGGACAGGTGAGTTACACTGGCTGTTTATGCTTTTGATGGCGAGGCTGAGAGATGGTGGAGGAGTCAGTTAGAAGAAACCTTTGGAGGAAGACAAAGCAGCCAAGTTTCCTGGGAGGAGTTTGTAAAGGCATTCAGAGATTGGTATGTGCCTGCGACAGCCAGAAGACATATGCAGGATAAGTTCAACAGATTGGTTCAGGGAGACCGATCTGTTTCTCAGTACGAGGCAGAGATCACGATGTTATCCAAGTATGCCCCACACCTGATACCCAATGCTGAAGAGAAGTGCAATCGTTTTTTGAATGGGTTAAAGGACATGATAAGGCAGCCTCTTGTGCCTTTTGAAATTGAGGATTATCTCATTTGGTGGAAAGAGCCAGAAGGATTGAGATGGACATGCTGGCAACTCAGAAGATGAGGGATTTTCAGAAGAGAAAGATGGAGCAGGTCAAAGCCTTCCCAAATGACACAGTCTTCTCAGTCAAGGGTTTCTACTTGGAAGAAACCCTGATCCAGTGGTTTTGATAGCAGTGCTTCAACTGCTACCTTGTGCAGTAAGTGTGGGAGAACGCATAAGGGAGAGTGCCTCTCAGGCACTAATACTTATTACTGGTGCCATCAGCCTAGGCACATGGCGAAGTCTTGTCCTCTTTTGGGACAGAGATTTGCTTCAGAGGTGAGGTCAGGCAACAACACTCAGAGGACAGCTGGTAGACCAAGAGCTGTGGAGTCTACTGCTTCTATTCCTTCTCAAGGTCAGACTCGTCAGAATGTTCAGCCTCGAGTCTATGGATTGTCCCAGCAAGAAGCTAAAGGGTCTCCTGATGTGGTTACAGGTGCGTAATTTAATTAATTGCAATAAAATTTTTTTTTATGAAATTTAAATGAACAATGAATGAAAATGAAAGGAACAATCAATGAATGACATGTTTTGTAAATGAATAATATAACTTTTCATGTTTAGGGACAATCTTAATGTGCGATAGACCCGTTAGAATCCTATTTGATACTGGAGCGTCACACTCTTTTGTTTCAGAAGAGTTTGTTAGATCTGCTAATTTGCTTCCTACAGTTATGATTAAATCATTATCGATTTTGATGCCTAATAGAAATCAGTTGGAAGCTAAGCAGAGATGTCTAGTGATGTTGAGGATTTGTGATAAGAACTTTGAGGCTGATCTGATCATCTTACCTCTATCTGAGTTTGATGCAATCTTAGGCATGGATTGATTATCTTATCATTTCGTGACTATAGATTGTAAAAAAAAGGAGGTTAAATTCTGTATGTCAGGAGAGAAATTCAAATTTTAGGGAGATAGAAGAGTAACTGCAGTGATTGTGTCATCCTTGAAGGCCTTTCAGATGTTAAAGAAAGGGTATGAAGGCTTCTTGGCCTATGTTAAGGAAGAGAAGAAAGAGAAAAGAGAGCTGAAGGATATCCCAATTGTTCAGGAATTTCCATAAGTGTTTTCAGATGATTTGTCTAGTTTGCCTCCAAGTAGAGAAATAGATTTCTCTATTGAGTTAGTGGCAGGAGCTGAACCTGTTGCTAAGGCTCCTTACAGGATGGCAATTAAGGAGCTTAAGGAGTTGAAGGAGCAACTGCAAGAGTTGCTTGAGAAGGGTTTCATCCGACCTAGTACCTCTTCTTGGGGTGCTCCTGTACTATTTGTGAAGAAGAAGGATGGAAGCCTAAGGCTTTGTATAGATTACAGAGAGTTGAATAAGTTGACAGTGAAGAATAAGTATTCTCTCCCAAGGATAGATGATTTGTTTGATCAGTTGGAAGGTGCTTCAGTGTTTTCCAAGATTGATTTGAGGTCAGGGTACCACCAGCTCAGGGTTAGAGAGGAGGATATTGCAAAGACTGCTTTCAGTACCAGATATGGGAATTATGAGTTTGTAGTAATGCCCTTTGGTTTGACAAATGCCCCTGCAGTGTTTATGGATCTCATGAATAGAATTTTTAAGCCTTCTTTAGATCTATTCGTGATAGTATTCATAGATGACATACTTGTTTACTCTCTAGATGAAAGAATGCATGCAAATCATTTAAGGTCAGTATTGTATACCTTAAAAGATAATGACTTGTTTGCTAAGTTCTCCAAGTGTGAGTTTTGGCTGAAGAGTGAAATTTTTAGGGCATGTGATTGCTGATGGAAAGATATCTGTGGATCAGCATAAAGTGCAAGCAATAGCAGACTGACCAAGACCTGCTACAGTGATTGAGGTTAGGAGCTTTTTGGGATTGGCAGGCTACTACAGGAGGTTTGTTGAGGGATTTTCACATATAGCTATGCCACTATCCAGATTGACTCAAAAAGCAGTGAAGTTTGATTGGACAGCTCAGTGTGAGGAAGCTTTTTAGAGGTTGAAGCAGTGTTTGATAACTGCTCCAGTACTGACTATTCCCTCAGGGACAGATGGGTTTCATCTTTACAGTGATGCCTCACATAAAGGGTTGGGTTGTGTACTGATGCAGAATGGGAGAGTCATTGCCTATGGTTCTAGGCAATTGAAGAATCATGAAAGAAACTACCCAACCCATGATCTGGAGTTAGGTGCAGTAGTTTTTGCCTTGAAGATCTGGAGGCATTACTTGTACGGAGTGCGGTGCGAAGTTTTTACTGACCACCAGAGTTTTAAGTATATCTTCACTCAGAAGGAATTGAATCTAAGGCAGAGGAGATGGCTAGAACTCATTAAGGATTATGAGTTGGATATTCAGTATCACCCGGGCAAAGCAAATGTAGTTGTTGATGCTTTGAGCAGAAAGAATTCAGGTAGTGCAAACTGGATGATTACACAGCAACAGGAGTTGATAAGGGATTTGGAGAAATTGGAGATTTCAGTGGTTCAGCCCAGTGATGCAGAAATTATAAGGTTGAATCAGACTACAAGTATGTCAACATTTTCAGAAAGGGTACGAGAAGCTTTACCACTTGATGCAGATTTTAAGAAAATACTTGATATGGTTAGTGTGGGTCACATTGAAGATTTTGAACTTGATGGTGAAGGATTACTTCGATATAAGGGTAGATTGTGCATTCCAGATGTTGATGATTTGAGGAAAGAAGTTCTTCAAGAAGCTCACTACTCCAGTTACACCATTCACCCAGACAGTAATAAGATGTATCAGGATTTGAAGGAGGTGTTTTGGTGGCCAGGAATGAAGAAAAGTGTAGTAGATACAGTGGAGAAATGTATTTCATGTCAGATGGTTAAGGCTGAACATTAGAAGCCAGGAGGATATCTACAACCCTTACCCATACGAGAGTGGAAATGGGAAGACATTGCTATGGATTTCGTGGTTGGTTTATCTAGATCCAGAAGAGGATGTGACACTTTATGGGTGATTATTGATAGGTTGACTAAGTCTGCATACTTTATACCTATCAAACAGTCTGATCCTGTTGAAAAATTGGCAAGTCTGTATGTTGATCAAATTGTCAGATTGCATGAGGTACCGAAGACTATAGTGTCAGATCGAGATGGGAGATTTACTTCCAGATTTTGGAAGAAAGTTCAGGAAGCTTTGGGTACCAGACTTACCTTTAGCACAGCTTTCCACCCTCAGGCAGATGGGCAGTCAGAAAGAACCATCCAGACCTTGGAAGATTTGCTCAGGTTATGTGTTCTAGATTTTGGTGGTAAATGGGAGGCATATATACCTTTGATTGAATTTGCTTATAACAATAGTTTCCAAGCAAGTATCGGAATGGCTCCATATGAGGCTTTGTATGGGAGAAGGTGTAGGACACCTTTAAATTGGGCTGAGATAGGAGAAAGGAAGATAATTGATGCTGATCTAGTTGATGATGCTACAAAAAAGATCAGATTGATCAGAGATAGATTGAGGGCAGTGCAAGACAGACAGAAGAAATATTATGATCCCAAGCACCGATCAGTTGAGTTTGATGTTGGAGAGTTTGTATTTCTCAAAGTCAGTCCAATGAAGGGAGTGAAGAGATTTGGCAAAGTAGGAAAGTTGAGTCCAAGATTTGTAGGTCCTTTTGAGATTTCAGAAAGGATTGGAAAGGTGGCCTACAGGTTGATTCTACCAGGACACATGAGTGGAGTACATAATGTGTTTCATATTTCCTCCTTAAGGAAATATATTTCAGATGAGGCTCAGAGGATTAGTACAGATGTGATAGACATTCAACCTGACTTGACATTTGTTAACGAACCAAAGAAGATTCTTGACTTTGAGGTTAAGCAGTTAAGGAGCAGAGCGATTCCTTTTGTTAAGGTGCTTTGGAAGCACAGTTCTAAGAAGGATGCCACTTGGGAGAAGAAATCAGAGATGAGGGAGACTTACCCTCACCTTTTTTACTAAGGTATGTTTTCCTAAGCTTGTCTTAAATTTCGAGGACGGAATTTTTATAAGGGAGAATTGTAAAACCCGCAAAATATTATTTTAGGCTTCGCACGCTTTTTAAAGCGCCGCGACAAATTTTTAAGTAAGATTTTCAATGTTAACGAAATTTAACGAAAATAATTTTAGAAAATCTCTTGCAAAATTCTGATCGTTTTGGTATATAACACTTATACCTAATTTAGCCTATTTTAGGAATTAAAAATGTTTGAAGCTTAAAAATATCAACTTTACCCCTAATCTAATAAAAGGCCAAATTTACTTTAAATGAGGGTATACGAGTAATTAGCAAACCCCAATTCCTCTTATTAGAAAAATCGAACCCTTTCCTATTCATTTTCACGTGAAATCGAGCGGAACGAACAAAGAGAGGCGGACAATCGGGCGGACAGCGGCTTCCGCGAGGGCGCTCTGGCGACGATTTTCCGGCGAAACTTTTAGGTCAAATCGAAGAGGGCGACGAGAGGAACACTCAGGTACGATTATTTTAGAACGAAACTTCCTAAATCTCAAGTTATTTGAGATCGAAAAATCTAGGGTTTTTCCAAATTTTGATTTTCTTTCGCAATTTCTTTATGAAATCTTTAAGAAATGTTTAGAGGATTATTTTATCAATGAAAAAGAAGTGAATTGAGGAATTTTTTTTTAAGATTTAAATGTTAGGGTTTTGACGAAAACTTTAATTCCTTAGTGATGTTTTTAGAAAAATTATTCCTAAGGATATTAGGAATGTTTTGAAAGCATGAAATTGAATTTTTTATGCAAATTTACTTTTTATAATTTCCATAATTAGTTGAATCCGAAAATTAATTAAGTATTTATTAAATATTGTTTAGGAATAATGTTAGAATAGAGTTTTGAGCAAAAATTTAAGATTTAGGGATTTCTAAGATTTAAATTAAATCCGAAAATTTATATTAATTTAATTAAATATTCATTAAGTTTTGTATGAAATGATTAAGGGAAAATAAAGATTTAGACTTAAGAATATGATAATTAGTTTTATGACACGTCTCTTTTGTAAATCTTTCTTGGGTAGTGATTATTGAAGGGTGGAGTGGAAGACTTGTGTCGAAGCGACGTGTCGTATTTTGTTTGAGGTAGGTACTCATGTTTTTGATAAAAATTTCATGATGAGGTAGGTACTCATGTTTTTGATAAAAATTTCATGATTTTGTTCCGTTCAAGTATTTTATTGCAAATGATTGAAAAAGTTTCTTATGACCTGAATTCATGACTTTTCATTTTTATGGCAATATGAATATTCAAGACTGTTATTTCATGAATTTAAAAAGCTTCAAAATATGTTGAGATTAAATGTTTTATGTGTTGCACATGATTTTCATACTTGTTTTTCCATGTACATTTGAATGAAAGACTTTATAATAAATGAATGTGCATGCTGATGCAGAGTGTCCAATGGTAAAGGTGGCTTGTAAAGTCAATGGTAAGGAGGCTCGTAGAGCCAATGGTAAAGGAAATAGCCAAATTTGACTGAGTACCAGATCAGTACCAAATTATGGGCACATCCGAGACGGGTGTTGTAAAATTTTATGCATAATATGATTCCTATATGTTCTTTTCAAATTATGAAATTTATGTTTAAGGAAAAAGGTAAGGAAGCATATTTCATTAAGGAAAGGTTATGAAAAGTATTTCTTTTTATGTTCTGATATGAGATCATTCAAAGTTGACAATCCTTTCTTGTTTTAATGCGAAACTGCTTTATTTTGGTTTTATGCAAAATTTTTATTTAAAGACATGAACTACCTGCTGAGCGTTGGCTCATTTTTCTTCTAAAAATCTTTTTCAGGAGAGAAGTGATGGCTGCTCGACGACCTTATATGTATCGTCGTAGGGGACCTCAAGATGAAAGGTTCCTTTTTGTGTTTTCAGTTTGAGTCTTTGTGTTTGTTTCATTGTAGTTCGTGAGTTTGAGTTTTTTTTTATAATTGTGAAAGTTTATGTTATGTTGATGGGTTTGAAAGTTTTATTGGTTATGAGACAGTTGCTCAGTTTGTAACATTTGAGTTTGAAGTTTATTAGTGGCTCTTTCATGTATTTTGGGATGATATTTATGTTCTGACCTTAAGTTTTAAATGAAAATATGTTATGTATTATGTTATTCCGTACAATCGACTGTTCCCGCCCCGATATAATCGGGTTAGCCAGGCCGGGTCGTGACAATAACTGACTACTCTTACCAAGATTATATGTATTACAATGTTTTGTAGGAATATTGGTACGTATGGTGTGATGCAATCTAGTATGACATTGAATTTTATATGGGTACGGATGTCCCAGCCGATTGTGCGAAAGATCCGGTATTGTTTGAACCAAGAGTAAAGCAAGAGTAGAGGGCTGAACGGAGGAGCGAATCAAGTAGAGACCATTATGGCATGGTCCTTGAAGTAGAACCTGATTGGTCTTCAAAACCTTGATTTGATAGCCATTTGAAGAGAAAGTTACAATACAGGAATTGTCACGACTTAATTGATGAACAAATAATAGATTAAACGAAAGATTGGGAACTTGATAAAGGTTATGCAGCTGAAGATTACCTGATGTTGTAGGAAGAAGACCTTTACCTGTGTATTGAATGGGTAAGGGTTGGCCATTGCCTAAGGTAACTTGAGAATTGCCAATGTATGGTTCGGTTGATTGAAAGTGAGAGGGATCATATGTTAGGTGAGTAGACACTCCACTATCTAAAAACCAGTCGGATTATCGTGAAGTTTCAGTCGGATTGAAAAATGCTTGTTTTGGCTTGTTTTCTTGATAAGTTGGATCATTGTTATACCAACATTTGATGGCTGAGTGACCTTGCTTTTTACATATTTAGCAAATAATTGTTCGATTAAATTGATAATCACCTCGGTTAGACGTGTTGGACAAACGACATTTTGCTGATAATTGGGAGGTCGTCCTCATGTAGATGAATTTCGCTCATGTTCTCGACCTCGGGAAGTTGCTAGTGCCACTGTAGAATCATTGATTTGCAGTGATTGGAGTTCTTTAGATGCTTCTTGGACAAGATTCAATTCCTCACTACAAAGAAGTGTATAAAGATCATCCAGATTTATGGGTTGCAGATTTGTGCGAATTGCAATCTTGAATGCTTGGTACGAAGCAGGGAGCTCATTCAATGTGTACAGAATGACGTCTTCCAGATCGATTGAACTTCCAGCGGCAGTAATTGCATCTACCTTGGATTTCACCGTAAGTACTGCGACATGGATTGTTCGCCTTTTGAGAGGTGATGGAGCTCATTCTTTAATTGAATGATGTGTTACCGTGTAGATGATGAGCTAAGGTAGCCCATATGTCCGCACAATGCGTGAGAGAAAGAATGTAAGGTAGAATAGATGTTGAAATAATGGACAGTAAGGCGGATGCATGCAAGATTCTGATCAAGAAGAAGCCATGCTTTAGATGGCAACCCAAGAACAACATTGGAGTTGTCGGCCGGTAGGTTTTGCATCGGACACTTGGCCGAACCATCTAGAAATCCTTTGAAACCATTTTCTGCAAATAATTTTTCAATTTGGGACCGCCATATGGGGTAGTTGTCGGAGGTCAGAGGATTGGAGACAAGATTCTTGATGTTATTCATCAAGAATTTGAGTTGCGGTGGAATGTTGATTGAATTAAAAGGTAGCAACGAATCCATGGTTGGTGGGGAGGTTGAAGATTCAGCCATGACGAATCTGCAAGGAGAGAAAAGAGGAAAAAAAAAGAAGTGCTCTGATACCATGTTGACAGAGACAAAGGAAGGCAGAAGGCAAACAGGGAAAACGAGGAACAAATGGAATGGAATTTCCTTAAACCAAACAGAAGATGCACGAAGGTATATATACACAAAATAAGATACACTAATGGCTCAGATATAAACTAAACCTACAGTACAGATGAATAGTTTGTTTTCTCTGTTGACTTGGTCTTGTATGTTAACAAGGTCATGTGTCTTCTATGTACAAATTTGGATGTAATATAAATGATTTTCTTCTCTAAGTTTTCTTTATGAATTGAATTCGCTCTTGAAGAAGAAATTCATTATCTTTATTTTGAAGAATTCTTGTCACCAGTATACTACCACTATCAATGCGCCAAATAATTAGGAAAGCATTTGTTGCAGCATTATTGATGTTCCGTAGAACAGGAAGAATAATGTCTCAGTTGAGGGTAGAGCAACTTTGAATTTCTGATTCAAGATCATATGGATATATTCAGCATAGATAGTAGTATATTCAATCCTGATCCTTTTAATTTGGTTCATATGTTCTGAGTGAAAACATTTTTTTTTTTATCATAGAGACACCACATCACTATGCTGATTATTAACCTTGAGTAATTATATTGCTACTGTTATTTTCACTTTCCTTGTGGTGAGTTTGGTACCCGATAGGTAATTCTTATTTATACAAATCAGGATATACAGCCAAACTACACTGCCTTGCAATATACTATAATCTTATTGATTAGATTGTGAAGGATTTTCCTTAAAGCATTCTATGAAAGATTAATCTTATCATTATTTCGCATAGGGGAACGGGTGACGAAAGGAAATCCGCAATGCTGTACAAGTCCGAGAAAAGGTCAGAGATGGTTGCAGATGGCTACAGAATTCACGGAAACTCCGGCGACCAATGGAGCGACTTGCTGGGTTCAAATACTGGAAACCGTTCCTTTAAGCTACCAAATCCAATGTATTATATTCCCTGATAAAAACATTGTCAACTAATAAAAAGCAAATTAGATTCGTAAGTGGTCGAATTGTTCAAGTGTATGATAAATTCATTTGTACAGTTGATAAAAGGTCGTAAAATTCCATAACCACCATTTGGTCATTATTCTTTCAGATAAATAATTAATGTTGGAAATTCTTAACTCCTCTTATAGCATTTTGTGTTATTGAAAATAAAACTACCACTAATTTTAGGTGCTATATGCCATCTTCGTAGTGAGAGGAAGTTTGCTTGTTTTGGTCATGAATCATACATAATTCACATACAATCGACGAAGTAAAATATGTTCTCTCTGCCGTAACTTCTTGTGTTTGGTATTGCTCTTTTATTGCTCGGATGTTCTTTATCCTTAGGCTACTTTTTGTCCTTTTTGGGACTTTTTGATACCTTTTTTTAATGGAGTATTTTGCAGGATCCTCTGGCTCTTGGCTTCTCTTTTCTTTTCTCCTTTTTTAGTAGTATTTTCTTTCCTTGTTAGGTTCTATTTTGTAAGTTTTTTTTTTTTTCTTACTTTTCTTTTGTAATATTTGTAATTTTTCATTTTTTAAAATAAAATTGGATATGATTGCTCCTATTTTTCTCAAAAAAATAATAATAATAAAATAAAATAAAGCATGTCGGGGATAACATTTTTTATATGAAAGATTTTTTAAATGGAAATTTTAGAAAAGGTAAAGTTATAAATGGGGCGTAGTAATGAAGAACATAAGCATGAGCTTTTTTTAAGTACTTGAAAGTGGAGCGGCTTGAAAATGCAATTTGGAAATTTTTATAAGAAAGATGCTTTTGAGCTTTTATTTTTAATTATTAAATGTTATTGATAAATCTTTATGTAAGCTTATTATTATCATAAAAATTAATGAGTTTATTGTCATTGGGAGCTTGTTATTATGGTTGCGGACAAATTGTCATTAAAAAATATATTATGAGCTATTTATTATCACTGAAATTATTATAAGCTTGAATTTTATGGCTTACATAAATATTTATGAATCTAAAGGTCTTTTAAGTTTTCTATTGGCTTGATAATGAAGATGCAACAACCTTCATGTGGGATGGCCATTACAAGTTTCCAAGCACAAGAAAAAAAAATTAATTTCATATATTTAAGGAAATATTTATTTTTATGTATTGGATGCCCCTTTTGATAATAAAAATTGCAAGGAAATATAATGGTTAAATTGTTTGCCTTCTATAAATATTATCCCTGCTAATTTTACAATGCTCAATTAAATAAGCTTATATAATTTTTATATGTTATATTATAGTAAACATGGTGTACAAAAATAAAAAACTATAAAGTTTTGTGAGATAAATTTTTAGTCCATAGCGAAAGTCATAAAATGCCACCTCCATTGCTATGTCCTTAAATGTAAAATCAATATGTATGGTACAATTTTTATTGTTTTTTGAAGGTTTCGGATGTAATCTTTAACATTCCAATAAGTATTAAATAACATGCCAATAGGCCGTGGGTTTTCAAGAAAGAATTTAAAGATGAATAAAGTTTATGACATGCCACAATTTCCTATCCGTAATATATATATATATATATATACTTATTATGCTATGTAATTCTTGAAAGTATAAACAAATAAGATATTTATAGATCATTTGGGTGAAATAAAAGTCATTTGAAGAAGTCATGTCATCCTACTTAGGGAAATCTTGATGTTTAACCCGTTATTCTTACATTAATGGCCTCTTCATTTGAGTCCTTGATTTCTTTTCAGTAATAAATTCTTCAAACAGTACAATGGCTTGATACTATATTTAGATTTTATTTGGAACAATTTTTTTACTACTTTCTACAGTAACTTTTTAGTATAAAATTTCTTTAAAAAGATAAAAAATTATCTCAAATAAAATCTTAAATGCTATTGTTGCATCTTGGAGTATTCGCGGCGATAGAGAAATATATATAGTTTAATGTCTTAGCATTGTACGAAGATCCAGCACACAATCAGATAAGTGAGAGGGTGTAACATTCATAAGAGACACCAGAGTTTTTACGTGGAAACCCCTAAAAAAGGGGAAAAAAACCACGGGGTCTGGCCCAGTTTAAAAGAATCTACTAATATTTGCAGTCGATTACAAATGAGGCCCTTCTTAGGGAGAAGACCTTGGCTTGAAGTTACAAATGTACGGCATATAGAGCGCATTACAAGGTGGGAGTTACAATAATCAACATAGACGTGTTTGTTTGGCTAGAAGGGTCATTGTAGGTGATGGAGGTCTGAAAGATCGTAGTTGGCAGGAGACTGAGGTCAGAAAAATCGTTGTCTGTTGATGGAGGTTGGAATGATCATAGTAAGTGACGGAGGTTGGAAGGAGCGTAATCGGCAGGAGACAGGTCAGAAAGACGATAGTAGGAGGGCGGTACTTCGGGAGAACTCTCAGTGTCAAGTGGTGGCTCGGACGAAGCCCGAGCGTCAGGTGGTGGCCTGGTGGAGCTCAAGGCCTCATGTAGTGGTATGACGGAAGCCCAGGCCTCAGGTGGTGGTCCGGCACAAGTACGAGCCTCAAGGAGTGGTCCAGCAGAAGTCCGTGTCACAAGTGGTGGCCTAGTGGAGCACAAGACCTCAAGTGGTGGTTCGGCAGAGCAACGGCATTAGGCGGTGGTCCGAAGAAGGTGAGGGCCTCAAGTGGTGGTCCGGTAGAAGTTCGAACCACAGGTGGTGGCATGGTGAAGCACAAGGTCTCAAGTGGTGGTCTGGCGGAGCAACGACGTCAGGTAGTAGTCCGGCGTAGGTGAGGGCCTCAAGTGGTGGTCCGGCAGAAGTCTGAGCCACAGGTGATGGCCTGGTGGAGCACAAGGCCTCAAGTGGTGGTCTGGCAGAGCAACGGGGTCAGGCGGTGGTCCGGCGAAGGTGAGGGCCTCAAGTGGTGGTCTGGCAGAAGTCCAAGCCACAGGTGGTGGCCTGGTGGAGCACAAGGCCTCAAGTGGTGGCCTGGAGGAGCAACGGCGTCAGGCGGTGGTCTGACGGAAGTAAGGGCCTCAAGTGGTGGTCCGGCGGAGCAACGACGTCAGACGGTGGTCCGGCAGAGGTGAGGGCCTCAAGTGGTGGCCTGGTGGAGCACAGGGACTTAAGTGGTGGTCCGAAAGAGCAACAGCGTCAGGCGGTGGTCCGGTGAAAGTGAGGGCCTCAAGTGGTGGTCCGACAGAGCAACGACATCAAGCTGTGGTCCGGCGGAGGTGAGGGCCTCAAGTGGTGGTTCGGCGAAGGTCCGGCAGTGGTGAACCAATAGTGGTTTGACGGAACTCCGGCGGTGGTCCGGCGAAACTCCGGCGTTGGTCGAGGGGCAAGGAAGCAAGAGCAATCTATGATCTCTCTCTTTTTTTCTTAGGCTTAGGGGTCCCTTTGCATGAGGAGAGGGAGCTCTATTTATAGATTTTGGGAATGGCATGGCCCGTAAATAGGTAGAGGATCGAGGGTAAGTTGGGAGTGGTTGGATGGATGGCCGATGTCGAATCCTTTGATCATGAACCGTTTGATGGACATTTAAATGTCTTAGTGATGTCAGAATTCAGTGATCTTGGGCTCATTAGATTCGTCTCGTCGAGCCGCTCGATTCGAGTATAAGCTTGTTATGTTTGGAAACCGTTTGGTAATCCAAATTGTCGTTCGAACCTTCCAACAGCGCTTCGGGTCCTTGATTTGGACCGATTAGGACTTAGATCGAGCCAAATTTGGTGTCGTTGGGTTCGTATTTCGAGACGCTCAGTTTGACTATAAGTTTACTGAAATCAGAGTTCATATGGTTCCAATTTTAATTTCGGAAGTTTCCAACTAGATTTTGCCTTGAGATTGGTGCCCGATCAAGATAATTTTTTGATGACGTATTATAGCTAATGCCTTCAATCTTTTTAAAAATCACATTTGTTGATTTTTATTAAGAATTGTATGAGTAATTTTTTTTCTTAATTTTATTTATATGAGAGATGAATTTTTAAGTAATTTATATTCATTTTATTTTTATTTTATATTTTCAACGTAATGTGTTTGCATGATAATAAAATGACATTCGGAAAAAAAAAATTAAAATAAGCTTTCAAATGTAGTTTGTTTGTTATTATCAAATTATTAATTCTACTAACAAATAATTTTTCAGCATTTAAAGAATTAAAATATATTTTTATATAAATAACTAACTTATTATTAAAATGATTAGCAAGTACATTTATTGTTGAAACTATTAATTCATATAACTAAATATCTATAACATCATATTTTATAATATTTACATTTATTTTTAAAAATTTATTCACACACACAATTTTGCTAACTAAGCAGGCAGGCTCATTTACCTTTAATGACGCGATAAAAGTTAAAAGTGTTATCCTCACCAATTTAATTAAGGCTCATTTACACACACAATTATTAAAGGCTCATTTATCTTTAATAAACACAATTCTCCCCAACGTCGTTAAAAGGGTTATCCTCATCAATTTGGATAAGATTGCCTCATTTACCTTTGCATTGTTGGGATGAGGTTAATGTACGAATATCGTTTTAAAGATAGGAGTTCCATTGATCTTGGATGGAAAAATGTTTAAATGGGGAAGACGTGAATTTGCTAGAGCTTGTGTTCGTATAAATTTAGACTCTAAATTATCCAATGGAATTTGGATTGAGGGTTTAAATGGAAAATTCTTTCAAAATGTTGAATATGAGAAGATCTCATGTCTTTGTTACAAATGCGGTAAGATAGGGAATAAAATCGATAAGTGATTCTTAAAGATGATCAAAATAAGGTCAACTTGGAATCAAGGAATATTGAGAATAAAAGTTTGAAATCTAAAGGATCGGTTTGTTCTGATACAAATGCTTTGAGTCCTTTTTTTTTGTTGTTGTTGAGGAAAATGCATCCAATGCATTAAAATTTATGAAAGGAAAAGGAGAAAAAACTAGCCAATGCCCACAAATTCTTCCTTTAGTATAGAAATAAAAAAGGAAGGAATCTTGTGAAACATTAAGTCTTCCCAAATAAAGGAACTAAAGATTGCATAATTAGCACATAGATCCACTAATTTATTGCAATTTCTATCAATACAATTAAAAATAATGTTATTGAAATCAGTTCTAAAATCAAAGTCCAAACCATTATTACCTCTAAATTGGACCGATTGAAGAAGCTTAATGATGTTGTAGTTGTCACTTTCAATAATAATTCCTTTGTAGATATGCATCCAATCTTTGATGACTCCTTTGATTGCTTGGATAGCTAAAAGTTCAAGTCTTGAGATATCCCAATGAGTACAGGATTTTCCAAAAGCCAATAGGAAACGGCCTTTTCAGTCCCGAAAAATGCCTCCAATTCCTCCTATGTTAGTTTTTAACAAGGAAGCATCTAAATTAACCTTTATCCAGTCGAGTGGAGGGGGATGCCAATGGTTATTCAACAGCAGGTGATGCTGGTTAGCAACCCATTTACTAGATTTAAAACCATGGTTGGTAGCAGAGTAAGAAGCTAGGCAGATAGCTTCGGAAGCAATAAACAGAGATGAATAATCCTTTCCTTTGTGAACCAGTTTGTTCCTTCCTTTCCAAGAGAAGTATATTACATTGCAAAACAAGTTGATAGTCCAGGAATTTTGAATAGAAATCCAAGCCAAGCAATCCTCCATAGTGTTGAATGTAGGAATAAGGAAACCACATTTTTCCATATTTTGATAAATGCTTACCAGTTTAGAACATTTGAAAATCACATGTTCAACATCTTCATGCATATTACAATTCCTAGGACAGCCATTGTGAGTTAGTAATCTTCTATAGCAAAGAAAATCAAAGGCTGGTATTGCTTTGTTGAACAATCTCCTCCAAAATCCTTCGACTCGTGGTAGTAGTTTGGCTCTTTTAATCCATTTCCAATAAGTAACATGGTTGGATTCTTGAAGTGAAGCTTCAAAAACTAATTTGGAAATAGATTTTCCAGAGAATTTATACAAAAGATCCATATTGTCAGCTTGGAGATCAGAGTTGATGGGAATTTAACAAATCAGATCCACCAACTCTTTGCCGAAGTAAGCATTAAGTTCAGCAGAATTCCATAAATTACCAGAGATTAATTTATCCACATTGGTATCTTCGTGAAGTAAAGAATTAACAAATGTAGGCCATTTGTTTAGTGTTTTATCCAATATCCAAATGTCACTGTAAACATTTGTAAGTCTTCCATTAGCTATCTCCCATCTAACAATTGGCTTAAGTGAAGCACCTCCATCTTTGATAATTTTCCAGGCAATGGAACCTGAAGTATTTTGGAATCTGTAACAAAAAATATGACCATATTTTGGAAATAGAAATTTGTGTAGAATGGACTCTTCTTCTTGATTATATCTCCAAGCAAGTTTGGCTCTAAGAGGGCCAACTTTATCTATGCAAGAGTGTAGACCTCGTCCTCCCAATTCAACCGGTAAGCACAAAGTATCCCATTTTACATAATGTAAGCCAGATTCACCATTAGATTTGTTCCAAATCATATTCGTACAGATTTTGTCTAAAAGTCCAATATACTTTTAGGAATCATTGAATGTGTACAATGATTGATAGAGTAGGAAAGCAATGCAATTTTAGCCAAATGAATCCTTCCAGGCAGAGAAGTAAGTTTAGAACCCCATATATTGGACATTTTAATGGCTTTATCAATAATGCATTGAAAGTCTTCTCCAATTAGTCTTCTCAAAGTAATTTTCGAACGCAGGTAAAAGAGTTCTTTGATTGCCTTCAATCTTACTATCCTGAATATAAGTTTTTTCTTCCTTCTTCTAATGTGTTTTCCAAATAGGATACAGGATTTATCTTTGTTGATGTTAAGGCCCGTTCAAGAGCAGAAGTTATCCATAATTCTCTTAATCTTCTTAACTGAAGAGATATTGGCTTGAGAAAAGACTATAATGTCATCAGCAAAAAGCAAGTGGGAGATTCTTGGGCTTTCTTTGTTGATCCGGACACCAATACCTTCTCCATTTTGATAAAAAGCATTGGTAAGAAGTTAAACACAGAATAAAAATGAAAGGGGATAGGGGGCATCATTGCCGAAAATCACATTTGGCTTCAATCCATCTAGAATAATTCCCATTAATCAATACTAAGAATTTGGGATACTTGACATCACATTCAAGAATTAGATTGGATATAGATTGAGGAAAACCGAAGTAAAGCAATGCTTTTTCCAATGTTGGCCAACCCATTGAATCAAAAGCTTGCTCCATATCATATTTAAAGGAAACCAAACCCTTAGAGGCTTTATAAAACTTGAAATTGTGAAAAATTTCATGTGCAACCAGAATGTGAATCGACATGGATCTATTTTTCAGAAAAGCTGCTTGTTCTATAGATATGATTTTAGACATGATGGAAGATAGTCTATTGACTATAATTTTGGCAGCAATCTTATAAATCACATTACAAAGACTAATTGGTCTATAGGTAAAAGGAGTTTTAGGATTTTGTACCTTGGGGATGAGTACCACAATAGTATCTTTCCAATTAGAATTCATGATCCCAGTTTTGAAAAATTGGTTTAGAGCATTCCATAGGTCAGTCTTTACAATGTCTCAATATGCCTTAAAGAAGGAATATGTGATACCATCAAATCCAGGAGCTGTGAAATTGCCTGCTTGCATGAAAATAGTTTCCAATTCCATCAAGCTGAATTCTGTATTGAGGCTGAAAGCTTCTTCTTCATTCAGTTGAGATATTGGATTGGGCCAACCATCAAAGTTGCAAGTCCTGTCTCTCCATTTGTTTTCAAAAAAACTTACTATAGAGTCTTCAATTTGGTGTTGATCTTCAACCAACTGGCCGTTGTTATTAATAATATAATTGATGAAGTTGGCAATCTTCCTAGCACTTGCAAAAGTGTGAAAGAATTTTGTATTGCTATCCCCTTGGGTTGCCCATTTGATTTTAGCTCTTTGTCTCCACCAAGTGTTGATTTTGGCTAATACATAATTATATTCAGAAACTTTGGATTTAAGGAGCCATGAATCTTCATCTGATAACAAACCGTCTTTGCATTCTCTATCTTGCAATTTCAGGATATCACCAAGGATTATCTCTTTGGAGTTAAGCAAACTTATATTATTCTCCTTATTCCAGTAAAAAAGAGCTTTCAAAGTTTTTCTCAATTTCAGATTAAGGATTTGACTATAATCTCCAGCTGTGTGCTTCATCCAAACCTTCTTAACCAATGCAGAAGAGGCTGGATTTGATATCCAAATGTCTTCAAAACGTATCAGTTTTTTGAAATCAGCTTTACATTCAAAGAGGTTGAGTAGGATAGGGCAGTGATCTGATGCTAACCTAGCCAAGTGCTTGACCAATATACGATAAGGGGAGCAAAGAGCCATAGAATTGAGATAACAACGATCCAATCGTTCTAGAATTCTGTCAACACCAGATTTATTGTTGCACCAAGTGAACTTGGGGCCAACACGACCCACTACATGAAGGTCATTGGAATCCAAAAAAAAGATCCATTTCTCTTGCACCCAAGGAATAGAAGAATCTCTTACCACCTTTTTTATCTTCCTTATTGAGAAGGCAATTAAAATCACCACCAATCACCATAGGTTTATCTAAACAGGAGTAAATTTGCAATCTATCCCAAAGAGATCTCCTTTTATAGACATCTTTATTGGCATAAATAGAACCAATTCTCCAGATGCATTTGTTGAAAACCTCCAGATCTCCAACTATAAATTGTTGATTTGTTTCCAATACTTTGAAAGAAGCATACATAGATCTCCATAAGATTAAGATCCCACCAGATAGACCTTCCGAAGGGACTAGAAAATAGTCCTAGTCATCACCAATTAAAGAGTTAATTTCCAATCTATCAAAAGAAGTAGTTTTGGTTTCAAGTAAAGCCAAAAATAAGATACCATTATCTTTCACAAACTCCTTGATGTATAGAGAAGCTCTTTTTTCCGAGCTCCTCTACAGTTCCAGAAACAGATAGAAGACATCATTGTAAAATGGGGGGATGATCCCCATTTTGTCTCTAGTTTCATTTTTAGATTTTCTACTCCTTGTAATAATATTGATAGGACCTAAATTTTTGAGCTGTTTAAGTCCTTTCCTTTTAGCATTAGAGCCATTCTCAATAGTAGATCCAGCATTCTTGGACAAAGAATTGGAAATAGATAAATCAGGCAAGACTTTATCTTTCTTAGGAATTGATAACTCTCCTTCTTCAAGACCTTCATTCAGCACTTTGAATTTGTTAGAATTACATGGGATAAAAGAATTCAAACCTGAGTCATTATCGACGATATCTTGATGAATAGAGACATCTTGAGTAGATACAAGAGTGGGTTTAGCTTCTTGGATATCTCCTTTGTCAGGTGGATTACTGATAACAGTTTTATCAGTAGGTTTAAATACTTTCTTGTAGATTTGAGTAGTGTTGTTTCTGCCAGCAAAACCTGACGCCTGAGCAGTTAAGTTTTTCTTAACTTTTTGGAGAGTTTTGTTCCTTCTAAAGTTCACATGAATCCATGGCCCGTGGTCAGAATTATTTTCAGCTATGTTGTCTTCTAAATTTGAAGGAACAGAGATACTTTTAGGAATTTTGACTTCTACAGAAGATTGGTTAGCTTTCATAACAGGACATTTAGACTCCACTTATAGCAAAAGATAGGGAGTTTTTCATATTCTATTCTTTGAAAGAATTTACCCGCACATCCTTCCATCCAAACTCCGATTGGAAGAGCTTCATCCAGTTTTATTCGAATGCAAATTCTCGCAAATCCCCTCTTGCTCCATTGGAACATATTACGATCAATCATATAAGGTTTTCCTATCAATGATGCTATTCTACATATGTTGATTGAGTCCCAACATTGTAGTGGCAAGTTAGGCATTCTGATCCATACCGGGGCTGAGAGGCCTTTTAAGGAACTTGGAGAGAATGAGGGAGACCATCTATCCAGCCCTATAATGTTATTACAAATATACCATGGACCATTCGAGAGAACCAAATCTAAAGCATCTTCTTCTTCAAATGCACATAGCACCCATCCCAATCCAAGCATAATAAGATGAAATTTACCATACTGAGACCATTATCTTCTGATCTCCAAACTGATAATGTGGAAGGGTAAATTTTCTCCAAAAACATTGATAACCAAAGATTTACTGAGTTTACTGGAGTTCTCTGCTTCCAAACCGAAGTCTAATTTCACAACATTGTTGTCTCCAGTGAAGTCCTTTCCAAAATCTAAGTTGGAAACATTGATATTAGATTTTTTTCCCCCAAGCTTTAACCGAAGAATTACTGGAAGGATTAATTGGAATATTAGGAAGAGAAGCATTATCAGTCTGTCCTGCAAGATCACCTTCTTCACAAACACGAACATTACTCAAATCATTAGGCAAGACAGAATTGGAAACAATATCTTTGAAGCTTGGAACATAAATTTTGTTAAAATCGGTCATTGGATTCTTTGTTCCAGAAGAAGAATCATCTGAGTTAAGAATCTGAGGACGTAATGTCAATGCTAAGGAATGTTTGATTGAGGATGGTAAATTTCATTTGCCACCTAAATCAGTTCATCATAAGAAGAAGTGAAATAAAGATTTCAATTCTTTTGGGCCTATCAAAGGAAGTCTTAGAGGAAAGAAATTGGAAAATCTTGGTGAAAGTGAAGGTGGATATTCACCATTCAAATCATAAATGAGTTTATGAAGAGTGTTGACGGTAGGTACCAAAATAGATGTGATAAAGTCTCGGAGGAGGTTAGCTTTCTGCGGGTGGTTGTGATTAGCTATTCTAACAATGGTGCTATCTTTCAATGGGAGGTCTTATTTTATAAATCTATTGAGCTTGTTGGTTGATGCATTGGAAATCAAAGCATTGTTTTCATGAAGAAAGTGAAATTTGTGAAGATCCAGTATTCTCCAAAGACTATAGGGTCTTGTCTACATGTTTTTCCTTTTTTTATTAGTTGTTATTTTTATTTTTGTCTTAGTTTAAAAATAAGCATGAATGAGTATTTGAAAGATAGGGATAGAATAAATAAATTTAAGAAACTTTCTACTCTTTATTTTTTACTTAATCGAAAATTCTGAAATACTAATAAACCTTTTTGGTTGTTTAATTTTTAGTATCCCCTCCACTCCAATTGGTTTAAAATAAAGAGTAGAAAATCTTATTTTCTTTAAAAAATTTCATATCCTTCAAATATGATTCTTGTGCTTGTTTTCCGTTTAAATAAGGCTTCCTTGTTTTTAAAGGATTGCCATTAGTTTGTAATAGTTTTATTTTAATGCAACGTGTGTCTTCTCAAAAAAAAAAAAAGGCAGGCTCAACAAATTATTTAATAGAGCCTAAAACCCAACATTTGTTGACAAGCCCAAACCAGACCTTAAAGCAAGCAAGCCCAAGGCTCCATCTATTTTATTGGACCAAAGATCTAATTTATCCTAATATGATATAATTCATGCTAGCATCATTTAAATAATAATTACGAGGTGATCAAAATATTTACGCACCACTTTAGAGAATACTTATCAGGGAATCATTGGATTCAAAATACCAACAAAGTAACATCTAATACATGCTGCCTTCAGGTGATCAAAATCACCTATCTTATTTAAAAATTAGCTTGGTGACAACAACATTTTGGGATTGATATTTGAGGCCGATCTCTATTGTTTATGAAAAACTACGATCAATAACTTGCAAATTACTTCAATGTCAAAAAAATGAGGAATCATAAAGTTCAAAAAGAGAGATGCCAAACGAAGAAATGCCATAATTGCTCCCAAAAACGCTTCTCCAAGTACTTAAAATTTTATGTCGTCTCTTCATCTTTGTACTAAGCAACTAAACATTTTCACTACGTCGCAAATATAACCATTCTCCAACAATATTATGCTCATAAATAAAAGTGGGATAAAATGGCAAATAAACCATATGAAAGCTAATCTGGCCAGTTTGCCTTGACTAGTAAATTTTCTCGTGATTGCTATAACATAATACCGACTCTCAATAAATCCCATTAGCTTTGAGCTTGCAGAATTGTGTGCTTATTGTTACATTTCCTAAGCATTATCCTCTAAAACTCAATGATGCAATGTACTGCACAATGGGTCCAATATATTGTTTTCAAGTTCAACAGGTCTGTAGAGATTTGTTTCTAAAGCTGTGATTATACAAATAGTTAACATAACTAGATCCAGCACCTATCCATGTCCCTCATCTTGCTTCTTTAAAGACATGGTGAAGTCAAAACATATTTGTAGCAATCCTTCAATGCCATATTCATTTTCACTGGTCATGTATCATCATCACCATAAACATATGAATTTTTGGTTGTGATGGAACTAACATGTTCAAAGCAGCCAAGCTAGCTCCATCCTTATAACTGTCTCCAACAGGAAAACAGCGGTAGGGAAATGCACAAGTAATCAATTAAATATACGTCAAGTATTTTTTTCATGTCATAAATGACTTTCACTTGTAATATTCCTAGCTGTAGACGGTTAACAGTTTTAGAATTTCTCTCTCGCGATTACTGTTAACAACAATTTAAGACTGGCTTTCCCTTCACTATAAGTTACAGCCACCGGACAACAAACTCTATCCTCTGATTTGATTTCTTAACCTCTGAACAGAAGCAATCTACTATAATCTGTCTTTGTTTATCTCTATTAGTCACCGATAGAGGATCGAGTTCAAGATAAAACAAATATTCCGGTCGATACTGCGAACATATATTTATTTGGTAGTTCAAGCTGTGTCGACTCATATCTGTCCAAACAGAAGGATCAGGCACAAACTTGGATTCATTTATTGACCCACGCAGCATCCCTATACATCACGTGTGTATCCATATCACGCTCATCAGGGCTCATACGGGTAGTGTGGTTATACATGCCCTTCTGTGTACCTATATGCATGCATATTATAGTGCATGTACTAGGTATTTTTAGGATAATTAATGGGTCTTCTATAGTAACTTATAGATGTTCATGCTTGGCATAAACCCCTTATATTTTGCTTGTGAACCGCACACTGAATGCATGATAGAGTTTCCAACATCATTTTGTAGGTATTTGCATTTGATGTAGTTCTCCGGTACTCGTTCGTAGGTGATATGTTGAATGTATAACGGGTCTCTTGTAGCGGCTCATAAGCATCCACTCTCATCGCACTTCGTACATCTTTACTGGTAGGAGAATGGTGTATTCACTTCGTACATCTTTACTGGTAGGAGAATGGTGTATTCACTTACAATCAAGTTGCATTGATTGTATGAAGACAACATTTGCTTCGGACTTTACAAATACATCTTTGTCATCAGTTCATTTTATGCTAATACTGGATGCTTGGTATTACAACATTGAGACCGATCCCTTATACTCATTGATCGATGAGCTGTTGCATTAGCTCGCATGCATTTCAGTGATCATGGGGACTATTGCATGTGCTCGTATGTTAATGAGTGTTGATTCTCGAACACTACAATGCTCACTATATGCCGACGAATCATCATATGCAAATATGTTATTGTGTCTGTGACGAACTCCTAGCTTTATTGTATGTGTTGATTTGGCGAATTGATGCCTTCCTTGTACATCAACCCTCAAAGCCGATGGGCATCAATATTCTTCGTCCATGTGCTAATAAGCATCTGTCATAAGTTGTAGGAATGCCACTACATTTATCGTGCATTTTCAACACTCTTCCTTCGAGAAAATCATTGTATGATCTTCTATTGTGGCTTGATACATGAATCATGGATCTCTCATCCTTGAAGGTGACTTCATAATGCTCCCAACGATCATTGTCTTTTTGATATATATATATATATCTTCATTTGGCATGAAGGCTTTGAGCACTGTGAGAAACTTCATGCCATCTGATTATAGGCATATTACCACATTCTTCATTCATTCATCGCATGCATATCAATTTGATTGAGTATTTTGAGTTATTTTAGCTTCACCCTTTGTCGACATGTCTTTGAGCGTACTTTCAGTCAACTATCCATCATCCATTAATACTTAATTGAGTAACTAGGATTGTCATCTGTCATTTGATTGTTGCTCATAGATGAGCCATGTTGAATGTGACAGGTCCTTTGTTGTCATATGAAGATGACTTAAATTATGTATGATGAATTTGCTCAATGACATTTACCTCCCAATTGAAGTAATAATCTCTTAATATTAATTGGAAATCTTCTGTTGTTAATTACAAGCATGTCATTACATTCTCTAGTTGACCTTGCATGATTAAAGCTATTATTTCACCAAATCATAAGTCCCATTTTAGACATTAAATTATATTCTATGTTGTTCATTCAACTTTCAAGTTCTGATTCGGTTCATTGTCGTTTGTTCCATATCAAATTCAAGTTCTTTGAGGCCCAAGTAAAGTTCTCAGTGGTCCATTCAGATGTACAGTTCCCTGTCATGTTGTTCAAGCTCAAATTATTTAAGTTCATTATAGTTCCTTTTCAGTTTGTCATCGGTTAACATTCAAGTCCAAGTGCGGTCCCCTGTTCACCGAAAATTTCGGCAGCCTCCTAACATCTCCCCTGTTTAGGGGAAATTATGGGAAACTGAGCGTCCCGCCACACTAGATATAAGTGTGTATGGTAGGTGTCGGATGACACCACAGCCGTAAAATCTTCAATCCCACCATGCCTGAGAAAGGTGTGTATGAGTTTTCGGTACCTATTTTAAAATGCGTAGTTTATATACTTGTTCCTGTCACGCTAGAGAAAAAAGCGTGTACAAAGCTTACCTGCCTCGCCGTAGGTGTCGCACCAGATTCCCTTCTCACCACACTACAGAAAAGCGTGTATAAGCGATTTTTCGGCTCGACGCAATGTTGAATGCGGGATTTTAAGTTTGAAACTTATACCTTTGCATGAAGAGTTGATGACAATGACGACAAAATGTATAAGATATATATTACAAAAATGTACAAAATACAAATTGCATAAAATGCCCCTCCCTTTTCTTTTTTTGTTTTTGCATTTTTCTTTTTTTTTCTTCTTTTTCTTTTTATTTTGGCAAAATTCCTCCCCCTTCTTTGGCATTTTCTCTCTTACATGAAACATCTTTCCACTTTTTTATGGTAAATAGAATATTAATAGAATCCATAACAATAATGAACTATTAATAATAGCATAAACAATAGTTAACATCACAACTAATAATAGACATAGTATATAACTAATTAAATAAAAGAGAGAAAAACAAAATTGGCACTGTTAAAACTAAATAATACTAATTAGCAGTAACAATATAACATAGATAATAATAAAGCAAAAAGTGAGAACATAAGCTAAAGAAAGAGAGTGAGAATGATTGTGTAAATCTTTTGGATTTTGATAATTATTAATCCTTGTGAAAGGTGGAATAAAGCTGGTAACCAGAGAAATGGGTTGAGTTGGCATAGTGGATTTGAGAAGCTAAGTTGGACTTTGATTCGACTTGACTTTGTACGAATGGAAAAAAAGGTAGACTGAAAATATCAAAGTAAAAGACAAAAGTAAAAAAAAAAAAAAGTAGTTGTTTGCAGCTAAAGAAGACAAACAAGTAGAAATAATTTGATTTGAATGTGTGGAAGCTGTAGAAGGTTGAGTTATTTTAATTAGTGGAAGAGTAGAGTAGAGTGTTGGACAACAAAGGGAATACAGGGACGGATAGGTCTGATTAGCTGAGAGCTATTCTACTTGAGAGATTGCAACAAAAAGGATCTGAAGGGCAAATTATTGGGTCAGGTGACCGAACGCAGAGATAGGTTCGGATAATAATAAAATATTATTTTAAAATTAGCGCAACTAAAGCGCAACTAAAGCGCAACCAAAGCGCAACCAAAGCGCAACTAAAGCGCAAGTCAAAAAGCGCAACTAAAGCGCAACCAAAGCGCAACTAAAGCGCAAGTCAAAAAGCGCAACTAAAGCGCAAGGTGACGCGGCAAATTTTTATTGGCTGTCCGAACTTATCTTTTGGCTCCGGTCACCTGACCCAATAATTTTGCCGGATCTGAAGGCAGTGAGGTGGAGTGCAAAAGAAAACGGTTGCACATTAGGGAAAAGGTGGACCTAGTTTGGGCAGTGGAAACCGGCGGGAGGTTCATAGCAGTTCGATGACAACACAGTAAATGATATTCTTTGAAGTTGCATGGCGTTTAGATGACGGGCTTGGTCGCCGGCAGATCAACGGGTGGTAGGTCGAGAGTAGGGGTGTCAATTTCGGGTCAAGGGTCGGGTTCAGGTCAACCCGAACTTGAACCGGCACTATTTGGGTCAACACAAACCCGACCATTTTTGCAAACGGGTCAATTTTTCAAACCCTAATCCAACCTGCTTTGGGTCTAAGTCAACCTGACACGACCCGAATGACCCAAGGGTGACAAAAAAATTGCTAGTTTTTGGGTCAAAAAATGGTTCAATCTCTGATTTTCGGGTCAAAGACGGGTCAATCTCAAGTTTTTGGGTCTAAAATGGGTTTTCGAGTAAAAAATTGGTCAATTTTGGGTTCCTGGGTCAACCCGAACCCGCTTGATTTTTGAAATGGGACAATTTGTTGAACCTCAATCCGACCAATTTTGGGTCCGGGTTGACCCTAACCTGAAATTTTCAGGTCAGGTTCGTATCAGGTTTTCGAGTAGTGTCAAATATTGACACCCCTAGTCGGGAGTTTGATGGAGTGCAGGAAGAAGCTGCGGGAGTGAGGAAGAACAGGTTATGGAGTTTTCCTGTTTTTTCTTGTCGGCTGTGGGGCACGAAATCCATTTTACTCCCATTTGACAACAAGGCAAGAGTGTTAGGCCAGCTATTTTTTTTAGGCTGAATTGACGAGGTAGACAGACGAAAACAAGGTAACACTGATTAACATTAAATTTCTGATCTGACCTCTTTCCCTATTTGTCTTTCTGATTCTTTTGTTAAAATTTATCAAGTTATTACCTATATTAATGCTTAGCCATTATTGCATTAGTCCAAAATGACAGAATTGTATAAATTAAGTCAAAATCATCTCGGCTTGCGTCTTTTCACGATTTATGAGCATTTCACCTCATTTTATGTGTCGATTTCACCGTGTAATCTTCTTGATACAAATTGATAGGGCATTTTAGGTATTGTCGATGTTCTGATGGCAACGACATAGTCCGTTTCATGATTGAACGTTATTTGGATGACGTCGCACATTAATTTTCTCAAAATGCTTATTTTGCATTGGGACCGTCTCAATTTGCATGCTTGATCTCTTCTAAACAAATTGGAGGTCAATTTAGGGTATTAATAGTGTTCTAGACACAACGGTGAAATCCATTTTTCAAACAGACATCATTTGTGTATCGTCAAATGTTATTTTTCTCAAAATTTGTGTTATGCCTCGGGATGCATGTTGACCTCGCACATTTTAATTTGAACAAATCGGATGTCATCCTTGGATATTTTGGATGTTCTGAATGTAATGGCGAAGTCTGTTTCACAATTGGACTTCATTTGGATAGTGTCAAGGCATATTTCCTTAATATGCATGTTCTCACCTTGTAAAGCGTGCTGCTGCCACCTTAGTTGATCCTAATTGACAAAATAAGATGTATATTTTGAATGCAGACGACATTCTGGACACAACGACGAAATCGGTTCTATGATCGGACGTCATTTGGGCAACATCGAGTGTCAAAATTCTCGAATTACATGTAATCACCTTGGGATTCGTGTCACCACATTGATCGATCCCAATTAATCAAATAAGATGTATATTTAGAACGTCGACGATGTTTTGGATGCAACGGCGAAGTCCATTCTGCGAACAGACGTCATTTGAGTGACGTTGAGTGCCAAAATCCTCAATTTACATATCATCACCTTAGGATTCATGCCACCACCTCGGCCGATCCTAATTAATCAAATAATATGTATATTTTAAATGCCGACGACATTCTAGACACAACGACGAAGTCCTTTCTTCAATCGGATGTCGTTTGGGTGATGTTGCCCATTAATGTCAGGTGCCGGTCATCTCTTTGTACTGATTTCGCCCGATTTGACCGTGAGGGATCTCAACCTAGAAGAATTCGATGCCCTGATCACAACGATGTAGTCTGTTTGGAAATTGAAGATCGTTTAACCCTTAGAGTGACGTGTTTCGTTAAAGTGTGCACCGCTAGATTCATTGATTTTGCTCCCCTTGAGCTAATCCCCTTGCGCGTAGTTCATCGTATAGAGGCCAACAGAGTCTTCATGTTATGAGCTCGCCAAGAGAATGGCCATGGATTTTCATACTAATGCTAACCAACTTATTGGACGGTCACTTCCACTCATGGTGAGTGAATCTCCTGGGAAATGTAACCAATGAGGCAGAATCTCTTAGTAAAAAAAATTTTGGACACTTGCAAAGTAACTACATAGGCATGAAAAATATTTATAGGGTTGCAAATGAATTGAGCGTTCGTCTAGCTACTCTTGGCTCGACTCGATAAGAGCTCGTTCATGTTCGTTTGATTAGAAAAACGAATAAGCTTGAACACTTTTGATAAATACTCAATAACTAAATAAATGAGCTTAAAAAACTTGGTGATCAATTCATTTATGTTAATGAGCAGTATATCATTTAACGCTCATGAAGAAGCTCGATTAGAACTCAACTAAGAATCTATATATATATATATATATATATATATTGTTGCAGTCTATGACCCATAATCTGAGATTTTGATGAAGACAAATAATGTTGATTGAATTATCTTATTCTTCATTAAATATTTTGAAAGTTATTCTTATCTATGAGTACTAACATTTCAGGTAGATCACGCACTGCTCAAGACAACGAAAGACTCGAGATTGGGTAGAATAGGATGTGAAGAAGTCTGTAACTTTGAATTTTTTTTTTTTTTTGGTTCTCGAGTCTGGCCGCAAAATTGTATGCAAACTGAGTAACCATGCACACACACAGGGGGAGAGTTTTTTAAGAGAAAAAAAATCATTTTTATGAAGATCGTACTATACGATTTTAAATCGTACTGTATGATGCATTATGGCTCAACGGCTATATTATGTGAACTAATCGTATTGTACGATTTGTTTTCGATCCGAAACCCTAGCCGCCAGATTAATTTAAGCAAATTTTTAATATTTGAATTTTGAAGTAATCGTACAGTACTAATTTATGTAATGCTTTTGTTTTTTGAAAAAAAAAATGAGATGAGTGTGACAAAGGAAGTGAACTCTTGAGAGGGAGCTTCTTGAAGGGATTTAGGGCTTATGAGAGGAAGGAAAATGTGAGTTTGTGAGGGAAGAGTGTGAGGGGTGTGAGGGGATCACACGGTTGCTCCAAGTCTATTGCACTCTTGCTCCTCCTATGGCCCGGGTAAATATTGTGGGAGCTCTCTAGGGGGAGAGCCTTCAAGGTCAACATCCTTCAAAGGTCCTCTGTCTTTTCCAGGAGGGAGAAAAACGAGAAGGTCTGCTGCCATCACCGAGAGGGTGACATAGCGTCCGGCACTCCGCTACACCGAGGAAGGTGAAAGTGAGTTTGTATAAAGGCTTCTCCGTCTTGCTGTGGGGGCAGAAGAAGAATTACTTTTGAATAGTGCAATTCCTGGAGTGGAGGACTCTGGGAAGTGAACGTAGGTCAAGTGATCGAACCACTATATATCTTATGATGTGTTTTTTTCATTTACCGCATTATATTTTTGTTGCATTTAACATTACTATAACTATTTGGTGAGAATTTGATTTTGATACTTCGTTGTGTGATTTAAAATTTCATCACCACTTTTACAATCATCTTTTAATCACTAGCTTTCGCTTCAAATTAGTTAAGTTATTTTTTGAAATTCACAAAAAATTAGAACTCCAGTTTAAGGTTTGTTCTTTATTTCAAAAAAATATCAATTCATCCCCCTCTTAACGCATCTCATTTAAATTTACTAATTTAATAATTTATTTTTACTAATTTTGTCTAAAATCATTTAATAATTTATTTTAACTTCCCACATCCGCCTAAAATCGCGAACAACACGCTCTCTAAACAAATATAAGATGAATCATAGACTGTTTGTTTGTAAATGAGCTCATTTGGTGGCTTGAAAACACTAATTAGATATGTTCATGAATGGCCTCATTTGATAGCTCAAAAATACTAATTAGATATATTCGTGAATGAGCTTATTTATAATTTAAAAAATTTAGCTAGATATATTCACAAATAGGCTCGTTGTAATTGTTTGTTAGAAGGCTCGATAAAGCTCGTTTGTTAATTTAATGTACATCTAAAAGTAAAGCTCGTTTATAGCTCGATAATTTGTTTAAAGCTTGATAAGCACGAAATAAACTGAATATGAATCAAATATGAACACTCATTAATTTAAACGAACCAAGCTTGAAAAAAAAAACTCGTATCAAACTCGAACCAAACTTGAACAAGCTGATTATACATCAAACTTTGATATCTAAAAAATGAATTATATTTAAGATAAATTTAATATTAAAAATTTTTAACTAAAAAACCCACATTTTAAATCTACATTTAAAAAGAAAGGTCTTATTATACACAAATATTGATACACATATTAAATTGCCTTTACTATCCAGCACATACTTTACAAAGTTCCCAACAACCACTCATGCCAATGTAAACATGGTATCATCCCAACATGAGTACGTGACCTAAAACAACACAAAAAGCCATTTGTAATAACAGAGGTCTCAATGTGTAAGCAGCTCATCCATTCCCATTGATTAGACATAATGTTCCTAGTCAAAGCGCAACTCCATAAAACCTCAATCTTGTCGAATATATAAAAATATTTTCCCATTTCCCACTAGCTCAAAACCACAATTTCAAAAACCACAGGGATCAGGGATCGAGATTAAAGATATTATATATTTTTTGTAGCCAAGTCTCTCTCTCATCAGTCCACACTTATTCTATGTTTTCTCATTACCCTATTACTTCAGCTCATTAATCCATTCTTCTCAAACCAAAAATTAAACATTGTCACCAAATAAAGATTTGTTGCCATCTTTATTAGTAATTTTATCACATCTATTTGGAGTTGTAATATAAATCCCCAATTTTTAATTGATCCTATTTGGAGTTCAATGAGTGGGTGCTAAAACATGACTGACTATCAATTATAAATATTATTGGATATACAATTCCATTGGTCTATACAAGAAAAGTAAATATTGGTACACAAAAGTGAACCCTATTTCTTTCATGAGTTTATAAACTCAGGAATGCCAAGGAACCTAGAAGCAGTGAACTCAACCTTGCCCAAGCAGATCCTTTAGATACAGATATGATAATCTAGGAAAAGCTGCTCTCGATAGGAATCCACGCCTCATAAAATGAAAATGTTTGCAGTTGCCAAAGAACCAAATCTCATTGGCTGTAACATGGGGAAAATAATCTCCATTTATTAAAAAAAGTTTTAAAGTAAAATTTTGGTCAATAGCAGCAGATGCTTATCCTCCTCCATAGCTATTTTTACGCAACTTCATAACATTGCCAAAGAATTCATGCTCCTCTCAATTTAATCAATAACAGACACACAGATATGCTAATTCCTGCAGGAGAAACAGCTTGCTGAAACGCAGACATCTCCATTTGCTCAAGTTAGAGTGGGTGAAACAGAAATGTAGTCCTCAAACTCGTTACAGCACAAAGAAACAAAGGACTGAAATTTAATGGGTTTATCACTAAGATTGAGTTGCTGATTTTAGGTCAAATACAATTAACAAAACTTATGCCAAAGCTAATAAAATAACCTAAATTTCATTTATGCTAATGCTAGGGTGTTCCATAGAAACACCACATTAAAACCTAACCAACTTGTGGTGATAAGTAAGAAAGAGTTTGCTAAGATGTCACATGCACGAGTTAGCCCAATTGTGATGAAAAGTAAACAAAAGTGGGCTATGATGTCACATGCAAGTGACTCGTCATAACTTAACAGGATTGTGGATGAGGAAAAAAAGGTTGAGTAGGATAAACTGAAATTAAATTCGTTATATGAAACTTAGGAACTTTAAATGAAAAGCAGGAGAATTAATAGCACAATGATTAGAAAAAGAATTAGTATTGTTTGTTTCTAAGAAGCTAAATGGAAATGAAAAAATAAAGTAATTGAAAATTTTTATGCGCTATTCCACATTGGTAAGATTAGCAAGGAAATTGGAGTCGAGAAAATAGTGAATAAAGAGTTGAATGATAAAAATTTTCTGATGAACTTTAAAAATAGAGTAACAAGTATTATGATAGCAATTTTAAGGGCATAAAAGAGTAGTTAGTGCTTATGCTCCTTTAATTGGAGTATAAATTTTTTTAAGGACGCACTTAGATGCAAATGGCCATATTCCCAAAAGAAAATAAAAAAAATGTTGTGATCACAATTATAAATGCGCTCTTTAAACATGTACCGCGAGGAATGCCAAAGCCCTTGGGGATATGTCCCTAAGGACTAGGCTGTGGATTATTAATGTTATGATTATAAACTGCGCTAATATGTATTTTTTGTAGGGGCATAATATATTTTTCTTATTTAAAAAAATAATAATTTGATTCAAAAAGGTTGTGAAAGCTTATAAATGAGGTATTTTTGAGATATTAGGGATCCAAAGTGAAAAGAAAACCATTTATAGAAAATTTCTTTTTATTTGGATATCCTATTGGATAATGCAACATGAGGAGTTTGAAGGAAAGAAGAAGATAAAAATATCTCATTTTTAAGACTTGTGTCATTCATAGGGATAGAATATGGATTGTTGTCGGTGAGGCTCAGCCACCCATACTTTTCAGCATTTTTGGATTGTATAATAAGTGACACTTGCCATGACCTTTGGGCACTTTGATTAATGTTTTTGATATGATGATGTGTTTACTTTGCTTGTGCATTAGAACTGCATGCTTTTTCCTAGGTTTTTTACTTTTTTTTTTTGGGTGGCTCGGACGGAGTCTTTACATTAGGCTCTTTAGGATGTTAAATTTTCTATAAAGATAAAATTTATTTAAGCAAGATAAAAAAATGAACATAGGGTTAAAATCAACCAATCTTCTTAAAATTAATGCATGACTCCTTTAAAGGATAACTTTTTAAAATAATAATGAGTAAGCCTTGTTCACTTAATGTGACTGCTAGCCAATCCTGATTGGCCCTACCCACGCATGTATAGCCTTGAAGCAGCATATAGATTTTTATTTTGTAACATAGAGGGATAGCTTACTTTGCATAAGCATAGTACCATTTATGGTCGGGTTTGATACTCATTTCCTTTTCTGTGCCTCCCACCACTCTTGTATTTGCATAAGACCGGACAACATAAATTTGATACACTAGGTGGAGTTTAGTTAATACCCATTTCCGAGCAGGGTGGTAAATCCAGGACTGGGTCGCTTAGATCCCTAGTGGGATTTAAGTTATAAGTCCCCTTGCGGTGTCTTGCACTAATTAGGCCGTGGAAAACTACACTGAGTTTACAGGACATCCATTATAGATCTAGGATCAAAGGTTGACGGTATTAGTATATTGTTACATGCCTTATCGATAAGTAAGCTCTCCAATTTTGAAAGACTATAAATCCTACATATTCCACGTCACTTTGATGGCACCGATTTCATCCTTCTCTTATCCAATATGAAATGAATTTTCTTCTAGTTTCTCTTATTTTGATCGGTCGAGTGTCTGTGTGACCTGTGTATGCTAAAGTAGCCAATTGAGCCAATCTTCTTTTGGATTAGGAGAGCTTATAAATTCCCTATGCACTAAACCCATCTAAGAGAATAATGTAGCATCCTTAATCGAGAGTTTTCTTAGGCCGAGATCTAAGATGTAATTAACCACGGGGGCTTGCACCCGTGAGAAACCGATCCCCACATCAAATAAATCTCATTCAAGCTAATGTATTGAATGGAGGAAATCTTGCGACTTTGATTATGTTATATATATTATTACCCATCGAGGTGTGTGTAAGTGAAAGCCGCTATCCTCCATGTTTAATGATATATATAATCTCATCTGCTCTTCCATTGGTCTGCTTGCGTAGAGTGTAAATGTCTACGATTGTTTTGTCCTACGGGATAGTGCGGTTGTACTCTTTGCATTCTGACCCCACTAAACATAATCCTTTCGGAGACCCACAATCATGGCCAACGCCAACCCTCCAAGTCGCTCCAATTAGTCTAACAAGTACTTAGAACCCGCCTAAAAGCTCTCCAGTTTGATCTATTGGACAATTGCGCCCCATTCGACCCTCATTGAGCCCATGAGGTTCTTCCTGGCTAACATCTGAGCCCTATTGAAGGCAACCACATCCCGCAACCTGCCGACTTTTTTCTTCAACTCAGCGACATCCTTAGGAGCAACCTAGGAGGTGTAAACGAGTCGAGTCAAGCTCGAGTCAGGGAGTGTTCGAGTCAAGCTCAACTGTCAAATACCGAGCTCGAGCTCGAGTCGAGCTTGAGCTCGACTTGTTCTAATGTAAACGAGTTTGAGCCGCTCATAGAGCTGCATGTTTAGCCTCCCATACGGTCTGTTTCGGCTTCATGCATGTAGGATTTTAAAAGTTAAAACTGCAGAGAGAGAAGGGGAGAGAGAGAAAAAGAGAGCATCTTTTTTGGGTTTTGTCAGAGAGAATTATTAGCATTTATTGATGTCAAGTATATGTCGGCGGGAATTTAAACTAGGCATGAGTGATTTATACAACATTTAGTACTAATTTTTTAAAATATCCGGATTTAATAATTTTGAGCCGGCTTGCAAGCTCTCGAGCCAAACCTAATGAAGCTTGAACTTGAGCTCGTTTAATAAACAAGCTCGAGTTTGAGCTCGAGCTCGACCGTGAGCTCGATAAGCTAGGCTCGTGAGCACATAAACAAGTCAAGCTCGTGCCAGCTCGCAAGCCGGCTCGCGAGCTTGCTCGACTCACTTACAGCCCTAGAGTAACCTCTCCTTGCCCAGCATTGGGTTTGCCAACAACCTAGAGATTCATTATTTTTTCTAGAGTCGCTAGCCACCCAGTGACCTTCTCCAATGAGACTGACCCATTGGGAGGAAAGAAACTGGCATACTGGCCAAAGGAAAATGAAGTGGTGGGCATCCCTAGGATCCCCAAGAACTCGCCCCCCATCTGCTTCTTTTTCAGCATCTTAGTTTGCTCCTTTGTCGCCAACGCAATAGCTTCGCTTATCGTGTCATACCTCTGGTCAACCTTCTCTTCCTCGCCAACCACAATGAGTTCAACTGGAGGCAACCTCTTGGGGCTCCATTGCAGCTAGCACCATTGTCAACAGCACATATAGCTCATCAGAAGTCAAGTTTAAGATTCCTAGGGGAAGAGACGAGCTGATCTTGCGATGCATTTACTTTGTGATAATTGAAGATCGCCCACTGCTCCAAAACCTTCATCTCTTGTTCACTCATTAGAAGCTACAATAGCTTGCTTGATGACACACGAACTACTAGCTCCATCACAATGTGTACCTTCTTTCCTAACATTGCAATCCTTAAATAACTATACTTAACTTTTTTTTTTGGGCTTACCTCAACAAAAAAGAGCTTCATACGAACTCGCCACTGCTAGAAAATTCTCCCCTACACCCTAGGGTGTCGGTTCCTGAAAGGCCACTCGCCTCCTCACCCTAATTAACAAGGGTTCATCATCCTCATCTTTGACCGAGATCGCCTCCACAGGGGCGATAGGGTCAACAGGAGCAACAACAACAAGCAACTCGCCAATAATTATAACAACCAACTCATCTGCAATAGTTGTCGCCTCCCCAACTTCAGTTCTAATTTTCTTTATAGGGAGAGAGACAATGAGTTTCACAAGCTCAGTTGACTGTCTAGCGTCATCCTTATCAACCTTCTTGCTTGAAGAGGCCATCATAGAGTTAGCAGCCTTCTAGTAGGACAGATCAGTTCGCCCTCAGCAAACCATTGTCTTCCTGGCTGCTTGGCTGCAAGAGCGAGTTGTAGCGATAATATCCACCTCTCAAAGCACTTGTTGGTTCATTGGTTACAATAAGCAGTAAAATAAAACTCCTTTAAAACCAACTTCAAATTTATAGGAAAACTCCAATACGGCGTGACACAACGCCAACATCGTCATTAAAAGGTAAACTCGATCCTTGAGACTATATTAAAAATAACAAAATAAATTTGCATTTAT
Source organism: Dendrobium catenatum (assembly GCF_001605985.2). Taxonomy (NCBI): domain Eukaryota; kingdom Viridiplantae; phylum Streptophyta; class Magnoliopsida; order Asparagales; family Orchidaceae; genus Dendrobium; species Dendrobium catenatum. The sequence continues at coordinate 1,764,182 of NW_021319342.1, read as the reverse complement.
TTCTTTCTTTCACATTAGGCAGTTGCATTTAATATTCATTTACGCATCTTTTTCTCCACTCGATTGCGAAAGGGCCGTGTGAATCAATGAACTAAATGTATACACATGATTATCTTCTCAAATGTTTTGGTAGGGGGTGACGAGGACATGACGAGGGTCAGGAGTAGATCCCTCAAAGGATTCATCCGGGACTGGAGAGGAACTCGTCAAGGATATTGATGGGCGCCACTCATCCAAATACGGTAGAGAGCTCACACTATGTTAGGATCCTCTTTTGTCAAGCTCGCCAAACTCAGTTACAAGAATGCACCTATCTCAGGAGTTCCACACTCCATTTGACTACCACTATCAGGCTCAAAAACTCTTCGTCCCAGCAACACCTCTACTCACCTTTCATGATAAAGTGACCTCGAGCTTCCTATGCCATTCACTGACCAAATCAAACAATTCAATAGCTCCGGGTTCAATCTCCTCTCGGACTCACTCAAATACTCACCATATGCATACTTGGCTACTCGCCCCTCGCAAGCTCTCCAGACAGTCAACTTCACCCTCCTACGACCAACTAGAAAGCGGCATATGTCATATACAAGTATATAAATATGGGTACTTTGTGTTGCTTGTATTTTTATTTTTCCCTATGAAACCTTTCTTTTAACTCTCAAAACCCTATAATTTAGCTCTCAAAACTCTATAAATAATAGGTGATGAGAAATAGTTTGGGACAATTTCCCCTAACCTTTTCTCACCTTTGACTAGAGCCTTTAGGTCTCTAACCATTTTCCAGTATTTTTTATTGTTACTCTTCCTCTCTCTACTCTCTCTCTCTCCTCTCCATTCTCACTAATAGGTTATCAGCTCGCCAGACAGATCTACTAGTAAAGTTAGACATCATCCCCTGGATAAATTCAAGTCTAACACATGCATTAGTAAGGAAACTTTATAATGGACATAAGAAATTAAAAAAAAAAAGAATAGGAGTGAAAAAAAATTAAATACCGCCAAAACTTGTAATGATTAAAAAAAAACTTAAAATTTTGGTAAAAATGATAGCCACAAATCAAAAAAGTTATAAATTTTGATGATTTATATAGCAAGTTTGATACCAAAGAAGGAGATATATATATTAAAAAAGACGAGAGATCAATGAACTAGAAATTTTAGTCAAATTCGATGTGTTTGGAGCGAGATAATAGACTTTTAGTTAAATATGAAGACATCATCAAAAGATGAAAATGCTACTTTTAAATTTATTAAATTAAAGTTTCAAAAAATAACATATCATTTGAAATCTAACTCTTCAAACTTAATTTTAAAATATTGATTAGGATGAAGAATTTTTATACCAAAATTTAAGAGTAAAAAAGATGTTTAAGATTGCAGTAGATAAATAAGCATCTTACAAATTATGCATGAAGTTGTCAAACATAAACATAGTAAAATTACTCAATTTGAAAGAATCGATATGACTTCATGCCATAAATATCTACTATGAAAGTGATTTTGTGTTAAAAATTAATGAAAAAAAAATTAGATAGTAACAAAATAATATATAAATGATTTTTATTGATCTTAAGAAAACTTGAGATTGAGTTCCATGATGATTAATTAGGAAACCTTACGGAAAAAATAAGTGTATCAAATGTATTTTAAAGTTTTTAAGAATGTGAAAGATGAAGCATTGATTAATACCAACAAAATATTTTCCAATTATAGTATGATTAAATCAGCAATGAGTCTAAATCCTTTTATATATGTTATGGAGATACTTAGGTTGGATATTCAAAGTGAGATGTCTTAGTGCATGCTTTTCATAGATGTTATAATTTTAATTAGTAAGACATCCACTAAAATAAGTGGAAAGTTAGAACTCATAAAATATTTTGAAGACAGAGACTTTAGAATTAGGCAAAGACTGAACATATAATATGAAATTTTAATATGTGTAATATTAAATATTATCAAACAATATTATTTGCTAAATTAATATCTACAGGAGAATAACTAAAGTATGTAAGATCTATTATACAAAAGAATGGGAATATAGATAAGAATATAACATTTGAATGTCCGTGTTTAAAAGGTAAAAGCGCATCAAGAATATCATATGATAAAAGGATGCTATGGAGATTTAAAGACAAATTTTATGCTACAATAACATTGCCTATGCTACATGGATTCAAGCATTAGGTAGGAAGAAATTCATGATAGCTAAGTTGTGCATGGAAAAAATAAGAATATTGATGAGAGACAAAACTAGGTGGGATAAATCAAAGAATAGTTATAGGGAGATTTACGTGCATACCACCATAATTCTTATGGCTTTAGATATCTAACACTTAAGCTTTGATATTTACTGATATAATACTTTAGTGACTCAATCACATCAAAATATATACATGAAAATGTATAACTTAGTTTAGAAAGTTCATATTAGTAGTATTCTTCATGTGATTTAAGGATTCAAGTGTTATATAATAAATATCAAAGATGAGATATTATATATATAAATATATAAGAATCATGTGGTATGTATCCCTCACAATGATCTTAGGCGAACAATTGGACTAATAACTAGTGAAGATATGGTAAAAGTAGTTCAACAAGTACAATGAAGGGTCGAAAATACAACTATTTGATGGAAAATAAAATTAGTATCAAAAGATTAAGAGAAAAAAATAGTAGATCTAAAGTAATGTAGTTAGAAGATACTTAAAATGATCGGTGAATAATAAATTTAACCCCACATACAACATGCAAAATGGAAAATAAAGATTCAAAAATCCAACCCTAAATAGCTGGCTAAAGAGGATGATGACCATTAAATTCTTGAAACACACTAGCACATTGTTAAAAAATACATCATCAAAATTGTTAAGGGGGTCCTTTGTAAATCAGAACTTTAAAATCCTACAAAAAATTAAAGCTATTATTTTCCCTATTGCCTAAACTCATATGAGCTATTTGCATCCAAGATTATCGACTAAATTATCTTTGCAACATCTTTTACAAAGCCACTTTTACAAGATCTCGGGAAAATGTTCAGCTAGCCATTAAACAGTCAGGGACTTTCAATTTTAAAAGCATATCTCCATATTTCAATATGAATGTGAATTACTAGGTAAATCATTCAATTTGGTTGAAGAAAAACTCACCTTCAAAAGTTAGATCATATCTTTATCCAAATGTGCACCAAATGAGATCTAAACATAATCATATACCTTCTCAATAATATGACAAAATATATGAAAATCTTTTCTTTGCTAACTGAAATTTTCCAGTGGCAATAGCATAAAAATTGCCTCGAACATGAATCTCCGTGGCATAAGACCAAATTAGTTCTATGATAACAGTGTTATATTCTATTAGAAGGTCAAATAACTTCACCATGGGAAAGGATAACAGAGAAACAGATTATAAAAATCACATCGGTGGTGTGATTCTTAAGGTCCGAAATTAAACAGATAATGGAAGGTGCGGAATTAAGATTGTGATTGGAATTCTAGTGAGAGAAGGTGTGGAATTCTAATGAGAGAAGGCGATTTTCAAAAATCTGTTTGGCGGTGAAGAATCTGCGGCAAATGGCGGCGGATGATCGCCGGCTGAATGCCTGCGGTTGTCCTAGTGGAGTTCGTCGCTCTTCTGCTGAAGTGCAAAAAAGATTACTGAATAACAAATCTCCTCCTGTGTTTGGAGATTCAGATTCAATAATCTTTTCAAAGACTGTAAACAACGGAGCAAGGCTTTCTTCCAATTATGCCAAACCATTGGTAATTAATGAAGGTAAAGTGACGGAAGCAAAACCTTTGCCTGTTATTGGTAAAGGTAAAGAAATCGTATTCTCAGAAGATGCTACTAAGAGCCCGAAGTCATTCAATTTTCAGAATTTTATCCCGTCTGTGTTGATGGATACTGTGGAAGATGGGTTGAAAGATGAGGGAATTCTGAAGAAATCAGATAAAGATATTAGTTGTAGAATCAATGTTGGTAATGAGAAGTCTGGAGAAGAGGATGATTTAAAAAGGGTCCGAATGTGTGATTCGACTATAAGAGGTCTTGCTGTCACGGAAGTTACTGAAGCTGGAGCTTCTTCTACCAAGGAGTCATCTGGGAATACCTTGCTGAATGCTTGGCAAAAGAAATCCCATAAGAGAATCTCTAATTCAGACTGGGATTTTGGAAATTGTCTTTCTAAAGATGGAGTGACGGTACAGCTGTATGAAGAAAAGGTGTCGGAGAACACCAAAACATTGCAGAAGGCATTGGTGATCAAAGTATTTGGAGAAAATATATCATACTTCATTGTGGATAATGAACTGAAAAGACAATGGTCTCAAATTGGCAAGTTCAATTTAACTTGGCTTGGCAATGGCTGGTGTTTGTGTTTATTTAAAGATGAGGAACCTGCGGAGTTCATTCTGGCTAACGGGCCCTGGTATGTGAAGGGGAACATTGTAGGTGTGGACAAGTGGAGCCATTCATTCTCTCCAAATTCTTTGAAAGGGTTGACAGCACCTATTTGGTTAAGAATGCCAAATTTGACACTTCACTGTTGGGATCCTATAAATGTTTGTAGGATTGCCTCAAAGGTTGGAAAACCTTACTTATTAGATGAAAATATGTTTCAATCGGGAAGACATGAATTTGCAAGAATTTGTGTTCACATCAAACTTGAAGAAGCTCTGCCACTTTGAGTTTGGATAGAGGGAAGATCCGGAAAATTTTTTCAAAAGATCGAATACTAGAGAATTCCCAACATCTGTTTTGGTTGTGGTAAGATGGGCCATGACAAAATCAATAGCCAGGAGAAGGATGCTGTAATGATATAAAAAATTCAGGTGGAAATGACTGCAATGTCAAGGAATCATGTGTTATTCCGACCAAAGAAAATATGGCTGAGAACGGTAAAGTTGAAGGTAGTGGATATGGACCTTGGATACATGTCAGCTATGGAAGAAAAAATTTAAATGGGAATGGGTTTTGTGGAAAGAAGGATGGTATTGACAGAACTTCAAGCAAAAGTACATTCAATCAGTGGACAAAGAAGGAATTCAGGAAAAAGAATGTTGATGGTACCGGTACTGCTGATGAAGGAAGGGGAGTAGAACCTGTTGATAAGCTGGTATCTATTCAGAAGAATGATAACTCTATGGAAATTATAGAGGCTAGAGTAACTAATGGAGTCATTTCAGAGGCAAACAAATTTTCTGTCCTTAGTAATCTGGTGGAGGAAGATGTTATGCAGACAGATGAAATTGGCAAGGTTGGAATTGTGGCTGAAGAAGAAAAAGGCAAGACAGAAACTGGTAATCCTTATGTGGATAAAGGCTGCTGCTCTCCTAAAACCTGGGATGGGTATGAGAAAGAAGAGATCATTGAAGAAGGTTCTTCCAACATCAAGTTCAAGCTAGCCAAGGATCTTAGAAGTCTTGGTCCAATAAAGTTGTTGCCGAGAGGTAGGAAGCTGGAGAATGAGCTGAAGATGAAAAAGGAGATTTCATCCCCTTTTGTCCCATAAATGGCTTCAATTATGTTTTGGAATTGTAGAGGAGCTAGAAAGAAGCAGGCTTCTCTATATTTGAAGGAGGTGGTAAAAGAAAACAAGGTGTTTTTTGTGGGGCTTTTGGAAACCAAAGCCTCTAACTTTAGCAAAAATGAAATTGACAGCCTTATTGGCAATGAATGGGGCTATGTTCAAGTGCCTTCTATTGGTTTATCCGGATGAATTTTGATATTATGGAAGATCAATATAGCTTCCTTTACTTGCTTATTTGCTTCAAATCAAGTTGTTATAGGAGAACTTGAGAACATGAAGATGGGGAAGTGGAGAGTTGCCACGGTGTACGATGGCAGAGAAGTGGTTCATAGAAGGCTTCTCTGGGATAAGCTAGAGGAGTTTGGTTCTAACAGTTATCCCATTATAGTTGGGGGTGATTTTAATGGTATCTTGTCCAAGGAAGACAAAAGAGGAGGAAGGCCATTTCGGTTTTGTCAAGGAGCTAGAGATATGAGCTCATTCTTAGCAACATGTGACCTTAACAAAGTAAATTTTGTTGGACCAAGGTTCACTTGGTGCAATAACAAAAATGGCGGTGCTAGAATCTTGGAGAGGTTGGATAGATGCTATGTTAATCCAATTGCTTTGAAGAACAATCGGTTGCTGGTGAGGCATTTATCAAGGGTTGCATCAGATCATTGTCCAATCATTTTGAACTTCTTGGAAGTAAACTTTGCATCAGATAAGATCATAAGATTTGAAGAAGTTTGGGCTTCATATCCAGCTCGGTTGGAGTGGTTAAAGCAGCTTGGAACAGAAAGTATAGTGGAGATTATGCTAAAATTTTGAATCATAAATTTTGAAGAGCTCTAAAGGCTCTGTTCTACTAGAGTAGAGATAAGTTTAAACATTTTGATCAGCAAAAAGCTTTACTGAAGAATAAAATTCTGGAATTACAGATTAAAGAATAGGAAGTTGGTTGGTTAGCATATGAGGTCTTCACCCTTCGGTCTCATATTGGAGAATTGAATACAGTTCTGGCTCGGATGAACACATGGTGGAAGCAAAGAGTGAAAGTTAAGTGGATGCAGGAAATAGACACTAATTCTAGCTTCTTTCATTCTTATGCATCAGCTAGAAAGAACTCAAACTACATTTATAAAGTTAAGAATGAAGACGGCTCCTTTACAGAAGATCAAAATCAGATAACTGAGATATTTTTGAAATTTTTTAATGGGAAATGGAAAAAAGAGAGAAGGGTATCTGATTGGCTGGCCTTGTCCCAATAAGCTGATTGATGAGGAGGATAGAGATTGGTTAAACAGAGAGCTTACGGTGGAAGAATTGGAGATGGTAGTATTACAAACAAGTGAGAGTATAGCTCTTGGAAATGATGGGGTTTCTTACTCCTTCATGAAATCATATTGGAATATTATCAAAGAGGACTGTTGGTATGCAGTTAATCAGTTTTTTAAACTGGGAAATATGAATGCCGAATGGAAAGAGACTCTTCTGGTTCTCATTCCAAAGGTGGGGGCACCTACAACATCAAGCCAATACAGACCTATTAGTTTGTGTAGGTCTATTTACAAGGTGGTTGCAAGAATCCTATTGAACAAAATGAAAATGATGATGCAAAAAGTAGTGTCGGTGGAGCAAGCTGCATTTATCAATGGAAGGTCTATGGGAGACCATATTCTAGTGGCACAGGAGGCTTTTCAGAAATTCAGGAATTCAAGATCATCTAAAGGTTTGGTTTCATTTAAAGTTGATTTGGAACAAACTTATGACAGCATGAGTTGGAATACTCTTAAAAAAATTTTAGAATACTTTGGGTTTCCAGAAAAATTCTATAGATGGATCATGGATTGTGTAGAATTCCCTAGATTTTCCTTAATCATTAATGGTAAAATTTCTACCTGGATCAATGCGGAGAGTGGGTTTCGACAAGGGTGCCCTCTTTCACCATACCTGTTCATCTTATGTGCTCATCTTTTTTCAAACCGGTTCAAGCAAAATGTGGTAGCAAGGGGTATCCAAATTGGCAGGAATTTGCCAAAGGTTTCTCATCTTTTATATGCAGATTATATCATCATCTTCTCTCATGCTAATGCCAAAGAAGTTAGAGAAGTTAAAGAGGTAATTATGGATTTCTGTAGCTGGATTGGACAGAAAGTTAATTCTAAAAAATCAATGATGTTGTTCGGCAGACATGTTAAAAGAAGGAAGAGAAGAGCTGTTGAGAGGATAATGGGTTTTAAAGTGGTCAAAGAATTCATGTACCTAGGAGTTAAAATGGCATTAAGAAGGTCAAAAGCTGCAGACTTTCAATTAGTTGCTGAAAAGGCTTTGAAGCTCACGGCGGTATGGGGTAGCAAACAACTCTCTCTGGCAGGTAAATTGTTGCTGATCAGAACTACTCTGCCTTCAATTTCAAACTTTTAATGCACTTATTCACTAGTTCCAAAGAGTATTCTTAAATAATTAGAAAGACATTGCCGTAAGTTTATTTGGAACAAGCAAGAAGGGAAAATGGGTTTGCATTTTGTTAGCAAGAACAAATTGTGTAAACCATTGGATCGAGGTGGCAGAGGGATTCGTTCATGTGTGGATAGTGTGGATGCTTTAAGAGCAAAGTTAGCTTGGAGATTCCTCCAAGAGAAGGATTCATCGCTGCATCAAATTTTAAATCAAAAATATGGTAAGTGGCGGGAGGATTTTGTGGGAAGTGGTGGATCATCTACAACATGTAAAATTTTATCAAGTGGGAAGAGGGCTCTAAAATCTGTAGTTAAATGGGAAGTTGCAAACGGAGGTTCTATCAGCATCATGGAGGACAAATGGATTCTAGATAGAAAATTAAGCTTATGGCCAACATTTGTTTCAATTCAAGATGTTGAAGAGGAAACAGTGGATTGCTTAATTTTAAATGGTGAATGGGATATGTTGAAGCTTAAAAAGTTTTTTTGGAGAGGAGCTCATAAAGATCAATTTGCTGATTGAGATTCATTTGGATCATGACAATGATTACCTAGAGCTTATCCACAAGAATTCGGGATGTACATTATCATCACTGGTTTACAGGAGTTCATTGTTGCAAGAACAGGAATGTGGGTTCAGGAGATGCTTGAAAAAGACCAAATTAACATCCCGTGTTGAAGTTTTTTGGTGGAGGTTGTTTAACAATGCAATACCTTCTTATGACTTCTTGTATCATAGAAGACTACAGGAAAATAATAGATGTCCGAGAGGTTGTGGCCATACAGAAGACATTGATCATATCACAGTGAATTGTGGAAAAATCATGGAAGTCATTGGCTGCCTGAATAAATGCGGATTTCAATTCCAGAATTTTGATTCTTTTCAATCATGCTGGAGGTTGATGGATGAGAATCAAGGTAAACAAAGTTTTATGGTGAACGTTTATTGTAATGCAGTCTATCTTACTTGGAAATCCATGAATAAATTGGTTCATGGTGAAAAAGAAGACCGGTCAGTGTACTTAGCTTCTTATGCATTAAATCTGGCTTCTATTTCCTTTATGGCTAAAAGAAGAGTGGGACACTGGGGTACGAATCAGTCATCTAGATTGTCAAATTGTTGGTACCCTCCTCCTTTCAATTGAATAAAGATTAATGTCGATGCATCTTTATTAAAAACTTATAAGGCTGGTATCGGTGGTGTTGTTCGAGATTGTAAGGGGAGATTGCTGTTGGCTTATGGTCATTCTTGTTTACATTGGGACATTGCTACTCTTGAGCTATTCTCGGTTCAGTTTATAAGAGAGATCAAGAAGGAGTGGTTGCTAGATTATCAAGGAGTAATAATAGAGGGAGACAATTATAATGTGATCAAGTATTTGCAAGGTTTGGAAGGTAAATGGAAAGATGAATTGTTGTTGTTAAAGGACCATAAGTGTGTTGTCTTTAATTGGGTAAATAGAGAATGTAATAAGCTAGCAAATATTTGTGCTAGCTATGCTATTTTTACTGATTTTAGTTGGGAGAATTTATCCTCTAATAAGATTCCTTCCTTGTTCTGCAAATTGTTAAAGGAGGAATCAAGTGATGTTAGTAGGTTGTAATTTGTTGGCTTCTAGTAATAAATTTTAGCCTTGTGCTTCTTCCAAAAATATAAAGAAATACCAACGATAAACAAGTTAAAAAGCTAAAGACAATATCCCCAGTCAAAATTATTCAACTTCCAAAGCGGAAAAAATTTATCCATGACGCTATTCATACTAAAAATCCTTAACAGAACAAAACATACAATGGTGAATGGGACATGTTGAAGCTTAAAAAGTTTTTTTGGAGAGGAGCTCATAAAGATCAATTTGCTGATTGAGATTCATTTGGATCATGACAATGATTACCTGGAGCTTATCCACAAGAATTTGAGATGTACATTATCATCACTGGTTTACAGGAGTTCATTGTTGCAAGAACAGGAATGTGGGTTCAGGAGATACTTGAAAAATACCAAATTAACATCCTGTGTTGAAGTTTTTTGGTGGAGGTTGTTTAACAATGCAATACCTTCTTATGACTTCTTGTATCAGAGAAGACTACAGGAAAATAATAGATGTCCGAGAGGTTGTGGCCATACAGAAGACATTGATCATATCACAGTGAATTGTGGAAAAATCATGGAAGTCATTGGCTGCCTGAATAAATGCGGATTCCAATTCCAGAATTTTGATTCTTTTTAATCATGCTGGAGGTTGATGGATGAGAATCAAGGTAAACAAAGTTTTATGGTGAACGTTTACTGTAATGCAGTCTATCTTACTTGGAAATCCATGAATAAATTGGTTCATGGTGAAAAAGAAGACCGGTCAGTGTACTTAGCTTCTTATGCATTAAATCTGGCTTCTATTTCCTTTATGGCTAAAGGAAAAGTGGGACACTGGGGTACGAATCAGTCATCTAGATTGTCAAATTGTTGGTACCCTCCTCCTTTCAATTGGATAAAGATTAATGTCGATGCATCTTTATTAAAAACTTGTAAGACTGGTATCGGTGGTGTTGTTCGAGATTGTAAGGGGAGATTGCTATTGGCTTATGGTCATTCTTGTTTACATTGGGACATTGCTACTCTTGAGCTATTCTCGGTTCAGTTTATAAGAGAGATCAAGGAGTGGTTGCTAGATTATCAAGGAGTAATAATAGAGGGGGACAATTATAATGTGATCAAGTATTTGCAAGGTTTGGAAGGTAAATGGAAAGATGAATTGCTGTTGTTAAAGGACCATAAGTGTGTTGTCTTTAATTGGGTAAATAGAGAATTTAATAAGCTAGCAAATATTTGTGCTAGCTATGCTATTTTTACTGATTTTAGTTGGGAGGATTTATCCTCTAATAAGATTCCTTCCTTGTTCTGCAATTTTTTAAAGGAGGAATCAAGTGATGTTAGTAGGTTGTAATTTGTTGGCTTCTAGTAATAAAATTTAGCCTTGTGCTTCTTCCAAAAAAAAAAAAGAAATACCAACGATAAACAAGTTAAAAAGCTAAAGACAATATCCCCAGTCAAAATTATTCAACTTCCAAAGCGGAAAAAATTTATCCATGACGCTATTCATACCAAAAATCCTTAACAGAACAAAACATACAATTCTCCCATAGATGATCTGCGCAAACTTTACCGTAATTATTCACCTTAGTTCTCCAAGGAAGAACCTTTCCCCTCTGACGAAGATGTAGCAACTCCAGAAACATCAACAACCGGCTTAGCCTCGCCCGAGCAGCACCCACCACCATGATGGTGATGATGGTGATGGCTACGAGTGATGGGCTGCTGCTGCCTTCCTTTAAGCTGCTTCCTCATATCATATGCGTCCTCCCCGTCAGCGTAGTATTTGGCCTCCAAATCGTGGATCTTGTAGCCAAGGGTGGAAGCGTAAAGATTGAAAGCGGCGCGATTGCTGCGGCGTACGTGCAGCGATACGTACTCAGCACCGAAGACGCCCTCCATGGCGTTCTGCGCAGCGTTCATGAGCTTGGTGGCGAGACCGAGCTTGCGATGGGTGCGGAGGACGGCGAGAGACGTGATGTGGCCATGGCAGGGCTCGGAAGATTCCTCCTCCATCTTGGCGAGGACGTAGCCGACGATCTTTCCGCCGTAGTCCTCGGCGACAAATAGGAGATGCGGCCACGAAAGGATGTGGTAGAAGTAGTACTTCATCTGGTAGTTCTCAGGAAGGCACATCAGATTGCAGGCCTGCATCGCCAGGAGATCGTCCATTGTCGCTTGGCGGATACAAACCATGGCTAGGGTTCAGGTTTTCTGCCGACGAACAGCGGGTATGAGCGACCGTTTAATTGGAATAATTCGATGGCAGTCAGAAAATTTGTATGAACTCCTGTCATTTAGATTATTATTTTTCATTAGAAAGTTTCTTAATTTTAATTTTTTAAAAGACACTTATAATCAAGGTTGTGAAAATTGGATCGGGCAAGAAACATGAAGAAAGAGAAGTTCATTCGACCGGTTCTTGCTTGTGAAAATTGGATAGGGTAAGGAACACGAAGAAAGAGAAGTTCACGGTTCGACCGGTTGAACTTGGGTCGAACCGGATGATGTAATAAATAAGAATATTATTAAAAATTAATAAAATTAATATAATATAATATAGGTATATGAGCATTTAATAATATTTATAAAATTTTAAAATATATAATAAAATTTTATACATATAAATATTATTTAAGAATAATATTTAATACAATATGTGAATCTATAATATAAAAAATTTATCATCATTAATTAAAACAAAAATAATTTTTTTAACCAGCCGGCTCTTTCCAACCCACATCGGCTCACCGGTCGCTGGTTCAATCCAGTTTGATCCGGTCTGATGCAGAGCCGATTTTGTAAGCTGGATTGAACCGGCCATCAGACTGGTTCACGGTTGAACCGGCCGGTCCGATCTGGTTATCAAAATAGTGCTTAAAAGAGATGTTTATAATTAAATTTTACATAGTAAATGAGTTTTTTTAATTAAAAAAGAAGCTACCAAAGTTAAATCCACCCGCATGCTGCAAATTTGTACAAGTCGTAAATGCCATATTATTAATTATTTTCCGAAAGTGTTGTTTGCCTTGCTTAAAAAGAAAAAATGGGTAAAATGGAATATAAGGAAAAAAATGCATGCATTTGAAAAGATTAGAATTGTTTGGATAATTATAAAGTAAATATTGGTAATTTAATTTTTTATTTGACTTAAATATAATGAATGTCGTGTAAACACTAATAATAGAAGTGGATAGTGATTGACGATGGTAGCAGAAGGCTATGAGTAGCCGAAGGTGGTGGTTGATAATGAATACACTCAGCTGCCGACAGCAGAGATGCATGATAGCAGTGAGCAAACTAGGATCTACTGTAAAAGAAAAAGTGGTCAAGTTCCTCATAATAGATCAAATTAAGTGCATATAATCCTTATATTTTATTTAATTGTTTTATTAATTTAAGATTTAAAGAACCCCATTATATAATCACTTCAAGTCTTTAAGCTCTTAATCAAAAGGTCCTAGGCTTTCAAATGTAATGCATTTGATTCCTCCTATGTGATCAATCAAGTGCATATAGCCTTCACATTTATTAATGTTATTTAATTAATTTTATTCTACTTAATTATTTTAATTTGCTATATTTAATTAATTTAAATTAAGTTTTTATTTTGATATAGGTTTATTTATTTTTACATCAACTTTTTTTCATGTTCTTTGATTTATTTTTTTATTTATTCATTTTTAATTTTAAATTTTATTTGAATTTTAATTTAATATTTATTTATTTTCCTTTAGTTGCTAAAGTTATTTTATTTTTTTAATTTACATTTAATTTTAATTAAGCTTTTTTTAATTGAATTTTGATGTATTTTAATTTAGTTTTTTTATATTTTTTATTTCCTTACTTGAATTTATTTAATTAATGCATTTTTATTTACTATATTCAATTTAATTAATTTAATAATTTGAAAATTTAGATTTTTTTTTTATTTTTTTGCTTTACTTTTTTAACTATTCTTTATTTATTTTATATTATATATGAATTTAGTCTTTTATTTAGATTTTGTTCTTTAGTTAGGTATGTTGACAAAAGTTTGATGTGCATTTTTATGAATTTAGTCTTTTATTTAGATTTTATTCTCTAGTTAGGTATGTTGACAAAAGTTTGATTTATATTTTTTACTGTTTTTATATTTATTTAATATTTTTTCTATTTTATTTTATAAATTTTGTCTTTTATTTATATTTTTAGATTTTTATTTATTTAATTCTATTTTTTATAAAATCAGCCTATGTAAATGAATTAATTAATTCAAGTAATTAGGTTAACTATGATTTTTGAACATAATCAACTTCAATCAATTTAAAACTATCATCAGAGGTCATGAATGACCCTTAATGATGATTTACAAGATGTTCAAGCTATTTGAGAATTCATAGAAAGAAGAATTGCTTTTTTTATTTCACAATGGTTTGGGGCTCTCCGCTAGGGTTTCCGCCTTAGCTGTTTCTGCAATCCCGGCTCTCCGACATCCTTCTTCTCTCAGGGAAGTGCATTTTTTTCCCTTCTCTCTAGTTTTCATTCTATTCGGTCATTTTCTCTTCAATTTATATGATTGTTTTTGCAGTACCTACTATTGTCTTTGTGGATATGGTTGTTCGCCTCGCCGATCCTGATATTTTGAATGGGATGTCCTCCTCTCATTCATTAAAAGATGCTTTAGTTGATGACTCTCATTCTTCAAGTTTTTCAGATCTGAAAATTTCTTCCCAGCATAGTATGCCATCGCTTTGGAATTTGAAAGATGAAAATTTAGCTCTTCTTACGCCTTTTGAGTTCATGTTAGTTGGAAAATTTCTGCCTCGCCATCCTTTTCTTGATGTTATTCACAATTTTTTTCAGTTTGAAGCTTATTGGTGAGGTATCGGTTACCATTCTCAATATAAGGCATGTGTTGATTAAACAGGTTAATGATTTTGATTATTGTAGAGTGTTTTCTCACCAGTCATAATTTGTGAACAATTTCATTGTGAAGCTCTTCAAGTGATCTTCTATGTTTGATATTAATGTGGAATATCCTATAATCCCCATTTGGATGTCATTTCTCCAGCTTAGATCGCACCTATTCTCACCCCGTATCCTTAATGGTTTAGGCTCCCTCTTTGGTCGAGCTCTTAAAACCGATCATGCTACTGCTTGTGGCTCTAGGCCATTGGCTACTTGAGTTCTAGTTGAGTTGGATATTACTAAACATTATCCTGACCGGGTGTGAGTTGGTCCTAAAAACTTGGGCTATGTTCAAATTATTATCATGTAAGGATTCCCTTCTTATTGTTTGCACTTCAAATCCCTTGGCCATTTGAAGGTGGAATGTAATACCCTGAATCCAATTCCTCCTATTATTCCCTCTCATAATGTATGTATTGAGGGGTTTTTGCTGATCAATGTGGAGCAAGTTAATGCTAAGGTGGATTTGGATATACAAAAGGAGGCTGTTTTTATTGGTGAGGGTCATTAGAATTTTCTATTGATGCTAGTAGCCTGGGTTTGCCCAATCTGAAAGTTTCCCCTACGTCTGCTTTGGTTTGTAATGTTGGGCTTCCTAAGCCAATGATTTTTGCCTTTGATGGTTTACATGCTAATGGTTTTGAGGAAGTGGATCCTCTTGTCACTATTTCTGATTATCCCGTGCAAGAGGCTAATGATTCTCTAGCTATTATTGGGAAGGATTATGTGTGTTTTACTCCAACTGCCTCTCATATTTTGGAAGTGGTTAACATGGAATTTTGTTGTGTGATACAATGGTGTTAAATGATCCATTAAGTGAATTGCTTGATGTTGTTGTTGAACATGCAATGCCCTCTTCTTCCTTGATAATTTTTTATGGCACAATTAAGATCCTTGATTCTATTATTTCTAATGAGGATTTAAAAGCTCAATTGGACATATCTTTGCATGATTCTTGTGTGAACCAGTTGGATTGGCTCAAAGACAACTTGTCCCCGTTTGGTGAGGGTGAGGGCAAGGATTTAGAGGGTCAAGAAGGATTTTCATGGTTTGTTTAACTTGAATGTGAATCGCACAATTGACAAGGCCTTGTCACATGGAGGTGGTAAACGTCGGGGACGTAAAAAAAAAAGGAAGCAACTATGGTGGTTCTCTTTTTGTTGGGGACTTTTTTTGCATTGTTGGTCGTGTGTCACTTTGTTGGTTGCATAGAGTTTGGGTTTTTGAGGTTGTGCTTGGTTCTATTTTGGGTGGATGTGGTGCTTGGGATTGGATTAGCAGTTGCTTTATTATTTTATGGGCAATGATGTTATGAGTTTTTGATCTCCACATAGATTGCCGAGGCTTATTGGCAACCATTGGTGGTGACTCGGCTTGTTCTATTTTGTGGCCTTATTTGGGTTGTTACTTCTTCTGTTAGTTGCTTCTTTTTGGGTTGTTGCTGGCCACTGCCTATGGATGGTCCTAGCTTGGTATCTGGGTGGTCGCAAGAAACTTTATGCCAATTTCTGAGTTTGGATGGCTACCTCGTCATTTCTATTTTTTGTTGTGTATCTTTCTTTTTTAGTGGTTGGATTGGTTGTATCCTTTTTCTTTGTTTGAATAAAATCATTCTTTGATTTTAAAAAATAAAAATGAAAGCTATTTGAGAATTTTTTTAATTATTTTATTTCTTATTTATTAATTTTTTTAATATTTGATTTATTTTTTATTTTTTAATTTTCAGATAAGGCTTTTAGTTTTTCTTTTAGTGGTTTATAAAATTAAATTTAATGAGCTTTACTTTAGATTTTTTAGGATTTAATTTGAACTTTTGATGATTTATTGAAAATTCTAGGTCATTTATGTAATGCGAATTAGGGTGTATTATTTGACAAACTAAATGAGTTTCAAATACTATGAAATTTAAGCCTTAAGTCAATTAAGACTCAAGGTTTAAACCATCAAAATTATGGGTCATCAAAGTCTTCATAAGATTTTCCAATTAATTTTGAAAGTAAATGCATCTATACTTTAGAAATTCAAATTTTGGCTAATTAGATCTTAGACCTTGGAAAAATTACTGTAATCTAACCCTTGGGCACTAATCTACCAAACCACAAAAGTTCAAACCTAAATGCTTTATGGATTTGAAACTATGACAATTTAAAGATATAGGTCAATTTATGACCCATAGCTTTGAATTGTCAAATTGAAGTTATTAACAAACTTAAATAGCCATGGAAAATTTTGGACAAGTCATAAATATGTTCAAGATCAATCCATATAAATTTATGACCAATATTAGTCCTATTTAATTAATTATCTAAAAAATGTCCTAGAGAGTAATTTGAAATTACTTTTTTATCCATTTAAAATTGAACAACCAAACCATAAGGTTTTTATTCTACCCCTCAAGACAAGACAAATCCAAATAGCTTAAGGATGCCAAATTTTCTATATGTGTATGAGGAGTTATGAATTTTCAAATATCCAATGAAATTCTTTAATTTCATTTAAATCTAATTACATAATCAACCATCACTTTCCACATGGAGGCTTTTGATTGGATGATCAAAAGTTGGTGGGGACTACTAGATCACATGCTTTAGTTCTTAGTTATCATACTTAATATCAAATAGCTCTAGTTTAATAGCTCAAAATTACATGATTGTTAGATGGATTGAGATCTGACTCCATCAACATTGTTGATTGAAACCAATAGCCTTGATTTTGTCTTCCTCCTATAATTAGGTTTCTCAACCGTGAACATATTTTCCCTAGATTTAGAAGGTCAATTTGATGGAATTGAATCAAATTAATTAGAGAGCTTCATCTAATTATGAACATTCAATCTAATGGTCTGATGCCCTTGGATTAAACATTTCTTTCACACTTGACCGACACCTATGAAAAACTAGCTTAGAATTTGATCTTACCTCCTCTATACAGAGAAGAATTGGATTGGATTTTGGCTGGATTAAATTCATCTGGTCCCAAGGAGTAGATCTCCAACAGGTTGCAGAACCACAGAACCACAAGACAGAAAGTTAGTGTTTGGCCAGAATGGACTCAATAGAGTTCAATTGTACTCAGGTAAGGACTTGGCTGGAATGGCTGGAAATTGGGATTCGATTGTTGGAGCTCTAAGGAAGGTTTATAATGCTAAATATATAACCGTTCAATGTAAAATTTTTGATTTTTTATAAGAATTTGCTTAATGAATGAAGCTCTAATTCTGACCACATACTGCTAGCTCAGGCCACCAAAATAATTTTAGACGGTTCAATGGGAGTGGGAAAAATGTTCTAAAAGAGTTAAGGGCACATGGTTTATTGTGTGTGAAGTTACAAGTGAACCAATGCACATGGTCACTATTTCTTAGATGTTTAGGCCACCTCAAGCCATTACCTAGCCTGAGTTTATTGGGCCAGGTGTTTGGAGGTGTAAGGAATGCAATGTAAGGGATAACTAATTTTGGTCTGGGCTATGATAGAATATGGTTTTTTAATTTGGGTATTTTGAAGCTTTGGGTAAGCCCAATTGGTTGACCCAAGTAAACCTAAGGGTTATACTGGATAAATTTAGTACATAGGCTAGGGGCATCTAATACATGGGTTTAGGGATTTTAGTTTTAGAAGGGTTGAGAGATGGCTCTATTATGAATCTAGATCCAAATACCTTGATTTTAATGATAACAAACATTATTGTTTCTTTACCACTAATATTAATGAATATCTATTTTGTTTTTCATGCTTACTAACCTTTCAGGTCCACAAAGTTCACTTACAATGCAAATTAAATTAAGATCGAGTAAATTAGGGTTGAGTCTTCTTGTAATTTCATATCAATATATTTTAAACTTTTTTTTTAGTCAAATCATGAATATGGTGGATCCCAAGCTAAGTAATCTTGCACAAATACATAGGGGGAGAAATTTGGTGAGTTAGAGATATTTTTTTCTATTTTTGACCACATCATACATGATGATCTGATATGGTCCTGAATGATCAGATAAAAAACAAAAACCCTAATTAGGGCATCATGCTAATTACAAGTGATTAAATGAATCATACTGGACCATCCATATCATCTAGGACAATCAGCTTAAATTATAAAAATAGCCGCCAATAACAATTTAGGTAATGTTTTAATTTTCAATTTTTGTTTTAACCATATAGAATGATATACATCATCCTGGACAATTTATGATGATCATACCTAAATTGATCTAATGGCTAAGGTTGTAATTATGGTTAAATTGTTCAATCATATCGTACAAGATGATCCATCAAGATCATACTGGACATTATAGTATATTTTATAGAACGATCCCTTATCGTCCAAGATTAAAAACCATAATTTTACTCTAATCATTTAGGAGGATCATCCTGGACATCATGAGATGTTTTTGAAATGATATGGAGATCGCCACCCATCTTTCAATGTCATATTGGACGATCAATATGGTATGTTGAACTAATCATCTCAAATAACTGTAAGATCATACTGGACAATCTGAATAAATACTTGTACTGATCGAATAGAGCAAAGGTGACCATCCTAGCTAATAGGGCTATTTTGTAATAATTGTACAAGATGATCTATCAATCATCCTGGATGATCAATTGCACATAATTTAAAATTAGGACTTCTTTTGGAGGCTCTCTATTAAAGCAATGGTATTAACCTTTGGGTTAATCTTTTTACTGTAGTGTTGAACCAAGAGGGAGCTTAGAGAAGAAAGAGGGAGAGCTTCATAGAGAGATATCCTTGTGAGGGGGAGTTTTTGAGTGAATCAAAAAGGTTACTCCAAGCAAGGTGTTCGTCGTCATCTTTGAGTTGCTCCACTGTTTCCTTGGGGGCTCTAGGGAGATCATCTTCAACATTAGATCAAGGTTCTCTACATACTCCAAGAGGGAGTAAAAGGATTCTCAGGTTCTATGCCTTTAATATATGGGTGAAAAAATATTCAAGGTTCTCTACCTTATCGTATTAATGGAAATATTTTGTAAGGGCTTCTCCGCCTTACTATGGGAGTAAAAGGAGAGTCACTTTCATTTAGTGTAATACATAGAGAGGGAGTCTCCAAGGAGTGGATGTAGGTTAGATTTGATCGAACCACTATAAAATTTGATGTGTTCTTTCTTACTACTTTTACCACATTTGATTTCCACATACTTATGTTATTTGTTCTGTGATTGAAATATCTTATTGAATTATTATTGTGAAAATTATTTCTCTTATGTATCAAGAGTTATTGCTTTGTTCTAAATTTTTTTTAAAATATTTTCTTTTTGTTTAAGATTTTAAAACTACCAATTCACCCCCCTCTTGGTTAGCCTCAGGACTAGTTCTTTAGGGTTTAACATCCCTCACAAACTTTTAAGTGGTATTAGAGCAAGATTCATAAAATTAAGTTTTAGAAAACTTTTGAATTTTGATCCATGGTTAATTTTAGAAATACAAATACCGCTGAAGGTTATTCAATCACTAGACCACACTTTTTGATAATATACATTTTAATTTTTAGAAAACTTGCATGTCCACCTTTTTACAATCCATTAATTATTGCTTATAGATATTAGTTAAGGATGGTTATTCTACACCTTTTCAGTTAACGAATTAAAAATAAAGTTCCTTTTTCTGAATGGACTGGACTATTGAAGATAGAGAGTTAGCACAACTGAATGCTAAGTGTTTGAACTATTTTTTGTGCCTTAAAATTTGAAGACTATATATGTGTTACCACTTATTCCACAGTAAAAGAAATTTGGGATAGATTATTCATAACATATGAAGGTACAAATGAAGATAAACAATCTAGATTGAACATTCTTTTACATGAAACCTAGCGAATATATTTCAAAGATATATAATAGGTTTAGACAAATTGTTACATCATTGCATGCCTTAGGAAGAGAACTAACAAACTATAAAAAAGTTAACAAGATTCTGAGATGTTTACCTTCTTCTTTTGATGCAAAAATTACTGCCATTATTGAATCTAAGGATTTGAATTTTTATTCAATCGATAACTTACTTGGATCATTAAATGCTTACGAAAGAGGAAGAAACAAATATAGCTTGATGCAAGTGAGAAGAAAAGGAGAAAATTGTAGCCTTAAAGGCTAATGATTCTAACACCGATTCTTTTGGTTCTAGCAATGATGACATCACTTTAATAACAAAAAAAAAATCAAGAGCTTCTTGAGAAAAAAGAAAAACCATCATCAGAAATGGAACAAGGGTAAGAATAATAAAAAATTTAAACTTTTTTTTATATTATTTATTTTGAATGCAGGAAGCTAGGGCATCTGAAGTCTGATAGTATAACTCTGAAAGCTCACCCAAATAAGGAGAAGGGTGAGGAAAACCCTAAGTTTAAAAAGGATAAAAAAGGATCCAAAAGGCTTTCTAGGCAAACTCATCATCAGACTCCTCTGAAATTGAAGCTAAAGAGGAGATAACAAACCTGTGTTTAATGGCAAGTGAACATCTTGATCACTTTGATCAAGAAGAGGTATGTGAGCTTACTTATGATCATTTACTTAAAGTTTCTAAAAAAACTTATTCTTCATGTAGGAAGCTCAAGAAATTGTATGTTAGCCTTAAAATTGATTTTTTAACTTTGCAAAAAGAGCATGAGTGCTTGAGAAAATATCATTCCACTTTAGATAGCAATCATATGACTTTACTTGATGAATTAAATAAAATCCATCTTGATTTAACAAATGAGCATGATTCCTTGAAAAATTTACATGTTGAACTAGAAAGTGTATATAAGGATTTAGTACTCTTGCAAGTGATTTAGATAGTAGGAAGCATGCTTTAAAAATAGAAAAGTCAATTCTTAAAAATACAAATAGGTTTTTAGAAGCTAAAATTAATTGCTTTCAAAGAAAATTAGAAACCACCCATGATGCTTGAGTTTTATAATCTATTAGATCAACATGTTATTTAAACCTATAAAGAGGCACCATAACCCGAGTAGACTAGTAAATCTTTTTTTTTTTTTGGTGTTAGATATTTTTCTTGTAACATGCTAGGACACATCTCTCACACTTGTACCGTTCAATGTAGAACACATTTGGTATGGAGACCAAAACTTTAAAAATCACAGAATATAATACATGCATTTCACTCTTCTTTCCATAAGATATGACCCAAACATGTTGGGGTTCCCAAATCTAACATCTAATTATTTTATAGGTTTGATCTCACAAAAATCCTCGTGAGAGCATGTGGTACATGGATATTGGATGTTCAAGGCATATAACCTAAGATGCATGTCAATCCATTTCACCAGAGACCAGGGTAGTAGGAAAGGTAACACTTGGAGATATTACCACCAGGAGAGTGGTGGGGTTAGGTATAATTTGCACTCTAAAAATTTCAGCATTGAAATTATTTTACTAGTTAATGGATTGAAAAATAACTTACTTAGTATCATTCAACTCTATGATAAAGGCTTCATTATAAAATATTTGTCTACCAGTTGCATAATAAGCTTGAATAATAATATTATTTTATAGGGAAGAAGGATCAATAATATCTACATGATTGATTTAAATTATATTAAACCTTGCACTACACTTTTCATAAAAATTATTGTTGATGAATATTGGTTGTGGCATAGGAGGTTGTGTCATACTAGTATAAAAAGCCATAGAAAGATCACCTGTGTAATACCTGCCAGTTAGAAAAGTAAGTCAAATCATCCTTCCTCTAAGTAAAAGACATCTCCACTAGCAAATCCTTAGAAGTCCTATATATGGATCTCTTTGGACCTGTTAGCATTGCAAGCTTAGGAGGGAAAGTCTTTGGATATGTGATTGTTGATGATTATTCAAGGTTTTCTTGGGTTAGATTCCTATATCATAAAAGTGAATCATTCGAGGAGTTTAAGTCTTTTTCCACTTGGATTCAGAGAAAATTAGGTTATGAAATTGTGATAATTCATAGTCATCATGGTGGATAATTTGAGAATGGAAAATTTGAATCTTTCTGTAAGGCGCAAGGGATAGATCACCACCTTTTAGCTCCTAAGACCACTCAATAAAATGGGATAGCTAAAAGGAAGAACAGGACCCTGATAGAAGCCACTAGAGCTATATTAGCTGAATACTCACTTCCAAAATACTTTTAGGCAGAAGTGGTGAATGCAACCTATTATGTTTTGAATAAGGTGAATGTTACATCCAAACTAAACAAGACACCCTATTATATTCTAAAGGGTAGGACACACAATGTCTCTCACCTCCTTGTCTTTAAATGTATAGTGTTCATTTTGAATATTGGAAAGTCTCAACTAAGAAAGTTTGACCTAAAATCTATTGAAGGAGTGTTCCTAGGTTACTCAAGTGTTGGTAAATCCTATATATAGAGTATTCAATAAAATAATATTGGTTATTAAGGAGACCACTGATATTGTGTTTGATGAATCTGGTAATTCTGGAGGGGTCTAGGATAGAAGAAGAGGAGGTTATAGAAGTTACCCAAGTATTAAAATTTACAAATCTTGAGGAAAGAATTGAGTTTGAAAACACTTTGCCTAAAGAATGGAGATATGCTTTGATTTATCCTAAATAAATGGTTTTAGGAGACCCATCTGAAGGTGTTAGAATTAGGTATGCACTTAGAAAAGAGGTAAACCACTCTGCCTTTATTTTAATGACTGAACCAATCAACCAAAATCAAGCCTTATCTGATGAATTCTAGATCTTAGACATGCAAGAAGAACTTAATCAATTTATAAGGAATGATATTTTTGAGCTAGTTGGAAGAACTAAGAACCAGAGTGTGGTTGGAACAAAATAGATTTTTAAAAATAAAATGAATGATTCTAGAGTAGTAGTGAGAAATAAGGCAAAATTAGTGGCTAAGGGGTATAATCAAATAGAAATGATTGATTTTGAAGAGACTTTTGTCACTTTAGTTAGATTGGAAGCTATTAGAGTGCTAATGACCTTTGCTTATTTTAAGGGATTTAAACTATATCAATATGATGTTAAGAATGCCTTTCTGGATGGGGTAATAAAGGAAGATGTGTACGTTAAATTATCCCCGATTTTGAAATTTATAATTTCCTAATCATGTGTTCAAATTAAAAAAATGCATTATATGGACTTAAATAAGCACCCATGAGTTAATCAACACTCCCATGAGTTCCACTGTTCAGTTAGATAAAGATTCAAATGGAAAATCTATTGATCAAAAGAAATATAGAGGAATAATTAGATCACTCCTTTACTTGACTTCTAATAGACTTGATATTATATGTAGTGTTTGTTTTTGTGTTGAATTTCAGGCTAATATAAAAGAGTCTCACTTGACTGCTGTTAAGAGAATTCTTAGGTATCTCTTTGGAACTCCTAACTTAGGAATCTGGTAACTTAGGCATAACACCTCTTTTAAAATAATAAGATATTCTGATTCAGATTTTGTGGGATACTGAGTTGATAGAAAAAGCACTTTAGGAACTTATCAATTTATAAGATAGTCATTAGTCTCCTGGTCTAGTAGAAAACTAAACTCAATTATCCTGTCCACTACTGAAGCTAAGTACATTGACTTAGGAAGTTGTGTGGCTCAAGTCATCCTCTGGTTAAAGCAATAAATTTTGGATTTAAGTTTACATGTAAGCATACTTTTTATCCTCTGTGATAACACTAGTTCTATCTGCATTTTAAAGAACCCAATCCAACACTCTAGGACCAAACATATTGATATAAGGAATCACTTCATTAGGGACCATGTTACTAAAAGTAATATAGAGCTACATCATATAGCCACTCAAAATCAACTTGCTAATATCTTTACAAAACAACTAGCCTTTGAACCTTTTAGCATCGTAAGAACTATATTATGTGTCATAAATAACAATGCTTGAAATCGTTACTTTCTATTTTATGGTTTTTCTTTTGTTTTTATTTACATGTTTGTTTTTATTTATGTACTTCTATTTTCTATTTTTTTTTTATTTGTTGTTGTTTTTCTCTTCAGTTTTTTTGGAATTAAATTAATGGTCACTATTGGTATTAATTTCTTAAAAGACACTTTTACCTTGATTTTGGTTTTAAAAATGTGTAAACAATGATTGACCTTCCTAAATCAGTTAAATGAAGAAACATCGTTGATTGTTTCTCTTCCTCTAACTCCTTTAGAGCGTATTTTTCTTTTTTAAGCAAAAAAACTATTTCAAATTAAAATTTAGACTTTAAAATTGAGATCTTTTCTATCTTGTTATAGTTATCTATCTCATTAAATCACTTTTATGTTTTATTAATCATGTTGTTACATTTATCATATAAATATGATTCAACTTTGTGGTTTATTCTTCCATATATTAGATAGTGAGTTTTTCTTCTCTTATATCTAGAAGATATTCTCACAACTAAGAGTCTTTAAATGTTTTGAAAGGGAGCTAGCTCATAAATCTGATAAGAGGTACAAAATGAGCCCAAAAGAAAAGTGAAAAGATGCATGATGATTGCGAAATAATTGAAAGATACACCAAGTGTATAAAAAATTAAAAGATGTGCAAAGTGCATCAAACAACTGACAAGAGGCATAAAATGAGCCCACCAAGAAATAAGCTTCCTTCTCTTTTAAACCTTTAAATATTAGAAGAATTTATGTGCCACTTGATATCTTCAAACACTTAATTTTTGAAACTCATGATTTTGATTAATTACTTTACTATATTATTCTATCAAATATTTTTTCTGAAATGAAGTTTTAAACAGATCACTTTTCTTATCTAATTTCTTTTATGAGTTAGATTTTTATTTTTTAAAAGATTTTTATCCTGTAAGGAGTCCGAGATGGGGTTAATAAGACCCGTTGTTCTACTATTTTTGGATTTCAACATTGTTAATTCATTCCTTATTAATTTTTAATGCAATCATAAGGGAAATTTATCATTTTTTAGTGTTGATTGATTCAGAAAAAAAAATCTTTTGATTTTGATTTATGTGTAGTTTTTATATGTTTTATTATATTTATTTTATTTTTGTCTTGAAGAACTCCTGATTATCACTTTACATTACTTGAAATATTTCTTGTTCCCACTTTTTGTGATGTAAAAAAGGGGAGTAGTTGTTGTTGTTGAGTCTAGTAAATAGGTTGTTAAACCTAAGTTAATGTCCCAAGGCTAACCAAGAGGGGGGGTGAATTGGTAATTTAAAAAATTATACTTCTACTCTTAGATTTTTAGAAAACCTTTTTAATTATTAATGCAAGTTAAATTTAAAGTTTTAAAAAATAAACTTTTCAACCGGAGTAAACAACTTGCAATGAAATTACATGAGTAAGAAAAATAAGAAAGAACACACAAGATTTATAGTGGTTCAGTCAAACCTTGACCTACGTCCACTCCCCGGAGGCACCCTCCGAGTATTGCACTAATACCACAAAGTGACTCTCCTTTTGCCCCCACAGCAAGATGGAGAAGCCTGTACAAAATCACTTTCATCTTCCCCGGTGCGGCGGAGTAGCCGAGTTCTTTAACACCAAAGATATCTTCTTCTCGCCAAAACTTCCCTCAAGACGACCCTTGAATTCGATGGTACTGAGGGGCAAGTTCACCGGAGCAACCGTGTGAATATCCCCTCCACACTCCCTTGAAATCCCCTTCAAGGATCTTCTCCCTCTCAAACTCCACCCTTTCCTCTTTCCCTTTCAAGTTCTCTCTTTTAGTTTTCTCCCAAAGAACGAAGACACAATGGCTGTCAAAGATACACTTTTTCGTCCTTTTACACTCTCCAAGTGTCGGCAGAGAACCGGACTGATGTTGTTGAACTTCACTTGAGAGCCTTCAAAGGAGATGGGAAGAAACAAAGAGATCTTCTTCTTCAAGTAACCTTGTGAATCCCTCACAAACCCCTCACTTGATCTCTCACTCTTCACTCTTACAATCTCTCCCAAACTCTCACTCTCAATGATCCCTCTTAAGAGAAAACAACTCCAAAGGCACTTGTAATAGTTTCTAGGACTCCTTATATAGAAAGGACATGAAAAACCATCCAAAAAATTGCTAATTTCATGTTTTTCTGCACAGTGGATCGTCCCGTACTAACCTGAGTTGGTCCCGTACGAAATGTGTAAAAACTATCCCGTACAAACCATTTGTGCATCAGTACGAACCAATTTCATCCTGGGATGAAATAGGTTCGTCCTGGGACAAAAAATTTTGTCCGGTACGAATAGTTATATCAAAGGTCGGTTCCGAAAATTGTAGAACGTAGCCAGAAACTGTCATAGTCGGTTCCCATCGTCCTGGGACGAATTCAGTTCATCCTGGATGAAATTATACAGAGAGTTTCATCCAGAGACGAAGCTTAATTTCGTCTGGACGAACAGTGCAAAGTGAGAATCCCGAGACGTTCGTCCCGGGACGAATGTTAAAATCGTCCTGGACGATCGGAGTTAGAAAAGTTTTCTCACTGCCTGTTCGATCCATTGCTCTTACAAGGAGATAACTAATCTGATCATCCCGTACGAACAATGTTCGTACGTACGATCAGCACAAAACTTTTTCAAGATGTCCTTTAGTGTGTGTGAATTTAGTCACTCAATTACAATCACTCCCTCTCAAATTTAATTCAAATAAAAAGTACAAGCTTCAAATTTACAAAGTATTTCATGCTAAATTTGATTTGAAGTCTTAGTAGTCTGGAGTTTGATTTTCCTGAAATATTAGTCACAAGAGCAAAAACAAATCTTCCAAAAAATGTTAGGAGATAACAACACATAAAACAATAACATTTGGATTCATCAAAACTATACAAGTTGCAAGAATGTAACATATGCAAATAATAACTTTCCTAACAGTTGTGTTGTTTGGTTTTGTCTTTATTGGAATCTACTTTGTTTGACTACTATTGTTTTTATGTTTCTTTTTCATTTTATTATTATTATTTTAATTTTTTTTGCTTGATCTAAAATATTTAACAACAATATTTGCTATCATAAAAAATGGGAAGATTATTGCGAATCTTGATCCAAAAATACCTTGATTTTGATAATAACAAATATTATTATTTCTTTACCACTATTATTATTAAATATCTATTTTATTTTCCATGCTTAGTAAATTTTCAGGTTCACAAAGTTCACTTGCAATGCAAATCATCTCATGATTAGGTAAATTAGAGTTGAGTCTACTTGTAATTTCATATCAATGTATGTTTTACCTTTCTTGAGTCAAATCTTGAATATGGTGGACCCCAAGCTAATTAACCTTGCACACATACACAAAGGGAGAAATTTGGTGAGTTAGAGATTTTTTTTTCTATTTTTGACCACATCATCCAGGATGATCTGATATCGTCCTAGATGATAAGATTAAAAATAGAAACCATCATTAGGGCATTCGACTAATTATAAGTGATTAAATAAATCATACTAGATGATCCATATTATCTAGGATGATCAGCTTAATTTATCAAAATAGCCACCAATCCTAATTTAGGTAATATATTAATTTCCAAATTTTATTCTAATCGTACAAGACGATATACATCATCCTAGATGATTTATGACAATCATACCTAAATTGATCTTGTGATTAAGGGTGTAATTATTATTAAATTGTTCAATCATATCATATAAGATGATCCATCTGGATCGTATTAGATGATATAGTATATTTTTTATAATGATCCCCTATCATCCAAGACATAAAACTATAATTTTACTTTAATCTTCCAGGAGGATCATCCTGGATGTCCCAAGATATTTTCAGGATGATGTTGAGATCACCACCCTTTGTCCAATGTCATACTGAATGATAAATATGGTATGTTAAACTAATCATCCTAGATGATCACAAGATCGTATTGGACTATCTGTACAAATACTTGTACTGATCTTAAAGAGCAAATGTTATTGTCATGGATAATAGGGGTATTTTGTACTAATCGTATAGGACAATCTGGACGATTAATTACATAAAAATGAAAATTATGGCTTCTTTTGGAGGCTTTCTATTTAAGCAATAGTATTAACCCTTGGGTTAATCTTTATGTTGTGGAGTTGATCCATGAGGGAGCTTAGAGAAGGAAAAGGGAGAGCTTGAGAGATAGAGAGAGAGATCCTTGTGAGGGGGTCTTTTTGAGGGAATCATAAAGGTTACTCCAAGCAAGGTGTTCGTTGTCTTCTTCGAGTTGCTTCGTTGTTTCCTTAGTGGCTCCGGGGAGATCATCTTTAGCATTAGATCAATTTTCTCTGCCTACTAAAGGAGGGATTAAAAGGATTCCTGGGTTCTCTGCCTTCACTAGGTGGGTAAAAAAGAATTCAAGGTTCTCTGTCTCATCGTGTCGGTGGAAAGATTTTGTAAGAGCTTCTCCATCTTATTGTGGGAGAAAAAGAGAGTCACTTATGTTTAGTGCAATACTTGCAGAGGGAGTCTCCAAGGAGTGGATGTAGGTTTTATTTGACAGAACCACTATAAAATTTGGTGTGCTTTTTTCTTATTACTTTTACTACATTTGATTTTTGTACACTTCTGTGATTTTTTCTATGATTGAAATATCTGATTGAATTATTTTTGTGAAAATTATTTCTCTTCTGCATCAAGAGTTATAGCTTTGTTTTAAAATATTTTCAAAAATATTTTCTTTTATTTAAGATTTTTAAAACTACCAATTCACCCCCTTCTTGGTTATCCACGAGACTAGTTCTTTAGGGTCTAACACCCCTCACGAGCTTGTAAGCTCAAGGGAAACCCCTTTTGGTTACTTGAGTTAGCCTAATTAGCTAATCCAAATGGGCCCAAGGGCTAAGTTAGCTTGAGTTGATCCTTGGCCATCACATAGATAGTCCTAATAGGTTTGGGAGCATTGGATTAGTTTAAGATCATTCAAATTTAATTTTGGGATCTTTAGGGATGATTTTGAAAGTTTAATGGATGGTTGTTAAATAACTTGAACTATAAAATGGCACGCCAAGAGGGATGTGACTTGGTGTTTTAAAAATCTTTTTAAAAAATCCCTTTTAAATTTAAATAATGAAATTCAAACATTATAATATGAAAGTTAATAATAAACATAAATACTAATTATTGTATTTTGATTTTGTTAGAAAAAAAATATTTATTTATATTTATTATTTTTATTTCTTTTTCAAATAAAGTCTAAATCTTAAAACAATCAAAAAAATTTATATCATAAAGATAATAATGCTCAACCTAGATTTGCATAAATTAAAAGTACAACAAAGTAAAGCACAATAAAATAAACTATATAAAGAAGTAGAATAAGTATAATAGGATTTTATAGTGGTTCGATCAACTTGACCTATGTCCAATCCATGGAGTCATTCTATCCCAGTATTTCACTAAACAGTTAGTGACTCTATTTTAGCACCCATGATAAGGTGGACAAGCCCTTATGCAATCATTTCCACCAACCTAATACGACAAAGTAGCCGAATCCCATTTCACTATCCTGGTGTGATGGAGTAGCGGAATCCCTTTCACCCTTTTGATTAGGCAGAGCAGCCTAAATCACTTTCACCTTCCCTGGTGTGGTAGAGTAGTAGGCAGGCCTTTAACATGAAGATCTTCTTCACATAGTTTCTCTCATGATAAATCTTGACTCATTGAGGAACAAAGGTGGATATTGCCCGGAGTACTTATGTGAAAACTCCCGTAACCCTAAACGGATCTTCTTCCTCTTCACAACTTCACCACTTTCTCCCTTTCTCCCTTTCTCAAGAATCTCTCTTCAAACCCTCACTTATAGACCACTCTCTTAGATTGCCAAAGATCTCTATAAAGTCTATTAAGAGAGTTTATATAATGGGTTTTAAAGAAATCTTAATTATTCAATTTTGTCGTTTATGCTTATACATAATGATGTGAATCATATAATATGATTAGTTCAATTCTACCATGTCAGTACAATATGATGAATGATGGTTTGTACGATTAGTTCAAAAACTTTCATTAACCATCTAGTATAAACTTATGGTCATGAAGTATGATTATTTCAATTGAATCATAGTTTATATAGGATGAACTATAAGATGACCAAAAAAAATCTTTGTCGATTGTCTAGTATAATCAAATTTATATTATGCGATTAAAATCATATTTACACCATATTTGATTGATTAATCACTGGGATTAAATTAGGTAATATTTTAAAATAATGTTTAATACAATTTTACTCGTATAGTACAAATAAACTAATTTTCAAATTTTAAAATATTACTTAATTTTAAATGGCAAGGAGGACATCTAATTATGACTGATCGTCAAGTACAATTTGAGTTATATAGTACGATTTGAGTTATAGTATAATTAGTTCATTTTAATTTTAATATCATTTCACTTAATTTAAATATTTTAATTTATTTTTGAGTGTACATATTATACAGTATAATCTTGAACATCCAATGTGATCTTCACAAAAATTAAAATATTTAATTTCACTCTTGTGTATAGTATGATTAACATATGTGTGTATGTTTGCTAAGCTAACATACACAATTTTACATACATTAACTAAAAATAAATAAAATTACAAACTCTTTCAAATAAATATAACTTATACAACTCATTTCATGAGCTATGATTTTTATTTATCATTAGTGTATGTTAAACCTAAAATGTTAGTAATACACACAAAAAAAAAATGCAGTATAAAGAGTATGTAAAAATAAATAAATAACCAGTAATATTTATTATTATCAAAATAGAAGGTCAGACCCCTAGATTGCAATAATCTCTCTTTTTTATTATTCCAAATATTGTTGGTTATACTTTTAAGTTAATTTTTATTTTCTACTAAGATCTCCCCCTTATAAGTGATCTCTTTAAAAAATAGGAAGAAATTTCCTTTTTTTATCTTTTTTTTTTTTAATTTTTATCTTATTTTTAATGTGAAAATAACATAATTTAAAAATCAAAGCATAATAAAAAACACTAAAAAAATAAGAAAATAAATAATACTAATAAAAATAAATAATACAACCAACCACATCATACTCCCCCTTTTGACATCACCGTAAAAGAGATTTACTCACTGACACCAGTACAAAGCAACATTATAAAGTAAAATAGAATAAGTATTAAACTACACATCATAGAATGACATTACTCATAGGAATGACCTTGATCAGTTAGTGGCGGTGTTACTTGAAAGTGGTGATAAAGCGAGGTAAACTGGTTGTTGATCAAAGCACGATCAAACTCATACTATTACTATAATTAAGTCTAGCGAGTGTTAGTCTCCTATATGTGTGTCTCCAAGCATAATTCAAAGATTTTTAATCACACTATCATAGTATTATAGAATGGTGGTTGATAGGCTGGTGTTGGTACTGGTGCCTTTGTTGGTGCCTCTATAACTAGCAGGGCTCCCCATTCCTCATCTAGATCATACTCCTCCTCTATAGGCTATACACCATGGCGTATGTCATTAAAGATGGTGAAAAGAACTATTTATGCAGTATGAAGGGAAAAGGTTGGCTGGTACTAGGTAGATGAGCTGATATTTATATCAAAGACATGGGAAATAATATATCCTAGAGTTAATTTTACCTGCATTAAACTCCTCGATTTTTAATAGATGTCAGATTGTTATTGTAATGGATAATCATATGTACTATTTTGAATTATGTGCTAGATATAATGAAGTATGTAACTTCAATTAATAAAGGGGTGATGTTTATCTTATCTCCAGCCTTAGGTAAATTAGAAGTTTTAAGGATATGGTAGATGATGCATATATTCTGGGTAAGTGTGCTTACTAAAGGAAAGTGCTAATTAGTAGGTGCATTTATAATGGTAAAATTCACCTATGTCCAGTTATAGTCTACCTTAGAGCTTATACTATGTGGTGCTATGTCTATAATAGAATGGTGTAAGATCTCAACAAAGTCCTGATAATTAATTTCTACTATATTCCTACAGACATAAGATTGCATAGCTATTCCTCCAATATTGATTTTGGGGCCCATGAAGACCTCAAATAGTATTTTAAAAAGGTGGTCAAATAGTATAGTACGATAGATATCATATTAGTTAATCTTGAATTTTTTCATTCATCATGAGGGGTTAGTAGTACAAACATTGACCAAATTTTTTATAATGTATGAATATGTGTTTACATAGTATGATATGCATTAAGGGATCATAGTAACTAGATTTAAATCTCAAACAATTAGCTCTATGTGGATCATACAGTACGAAGGATGTGTTCGTACAATACGATCACCAAAAATTTAATAAATTTGGGCCATTAGATTTACTGAATAGTGTTAATGTGATGATTTACTTATATCATAGTACAATATGAGCAAAAAATATATTTTTGTTTGGTTATCAAGGAGAATTCTACAAGAAAATTTTCACAAACAAATGAACATATAATAAATCAAAAATAGAAGCAAAAAATTAGGATAAACATAAACATAAACAAAACAAGCAAACAAACGCATCTTAACTTACCACTGTCTAAATTTTCCTAAGTATAAATGTGAATGACACCTAATAGTGTCTTAAGTGTACTGAATGTGTCATAGTTCAGAGGTTTCATAAAGATATCTGCTAGTTAATTTCCAGTTTTTATATAGTGTAATCATATATCATGCTTCAATACATGATCCCTATGAAATGATGTCAAATATCATTGTATTTTGTGCAAGAATATTGGATTGAATTTTTTGAAATATACGTTATATTACTATTATAGCACATAATAGGGATGGTGCATACAGAAAGTCCAAAGGCAAGGATTTATTACTTTAACCACAAGACTTTGGCAACACAACTTCCTATAGATATATACTCAGCTTCAATAGTGGGTAGGGCTAAAAAATTTTATTTTCTACTATGTTAGGAAATTAAATATTATCATATGAATTGACAAGTTCATATGTGCTTTTCCTGTCTACTTTAGACATAGCAAAGTTTGAATATAAATATCCTTCAGTTTTAAAGGTGGTGCTTATTAAGTATAAATTATGTAATGTATACTATACATGATTTTTTTATAAAAATGTATTAATTTGATTTTTTTGTACAAGAAATATTCAAAAATGGCAAAAAATACAAAGTATCACATAGCACCGTGCTCCTTATGAAATAACACCACTGGGTTGAAATCAACTATGTCGAAGCATCATTTTGGATGTTCTAGTGCCATCCTCTCTATTTATGAGCATTGTAGTAGCATCACAGGTAGCATCGATGTGTTAAGAGCATTTATGTGTTGAACATTCAGCTTGGTAGTGCTGGGTTCTTAGGAAAATGAATGTCGTAGCACTACAATTCAAATGCCTTAGTATAAAAAAATTCCACGCTGGTGTCGCAGGGCTCAAATTTCTAGAGCATTGTGGTGTAGCAATTATAACTTCTTAGATCCATGGTCGGCATAGCGAAAGGATGTATATATTCAATTAGTAACCATTCCACATCATCAAGCACCACAATGGAGAAAACATGTTAGTGTTGAGGCTCTTGTTCAACTTTAACTGCCGCGATGACACATTATCAAGCACCATGATTCTTGAGGCCATTTTTATATTTTTCTATAAATAGATGTTCAAATCTTTTTGTAAAAGAGTTCAATCAGTTTAGTAAAATTTAGTACATTTATAGTGTACTTCTCTAGTATCCTATTATAGTAAGTTCTAAGAGAGGCTAGGGAAGTGCAAGATATAGTGTATAAGATGAGTTTAGCCTTTATTTGTATAAGTAACTCTATTAGTTAAGGAAGGAGTTAAGAGAAGATACTTTGATCCTTCCCAATGATAAAATTCCACTACTTCTCCTATACTTTAATTCTTCTATGAATATAATGAAACTGAGTTTACTTGTTTTTTCTTTTATGTTTGGCTATATCTATTATTTTGAATCGATGATATAAATAACATATTAAGTAATAATATAGACTCTTGTACTTTAAAGAATTTATAGACATCTTTAAGATATGTTCTTCATTTAATGCATATAATTACCATGTGTGTAGTTAAAACTTAATTCGATGTATAGCCTTGATGGAGGAATCCAAAAATAATCAAGAGTATTAAGATAAAATGTTAGCATGCCTAAACATATGATGTTTGAATATTCTAAATTTTGTGAAGATATTAAAATTGTAGGATGTCAGAATTTGTTCCTTTTTTACTTATATAGTCTTAATAGAGATCTAGGGATGCATATGTTCTAATCCATATCTAAAATTAAGAGTATCATTAAGAAAATAATGTGATACTTACATGCATCAATCCAAAATTTTTATTAAAATTTTTATCAACTATTTTACTTATTTTTATTTAATGGTAAGAACTAAACAATTTTCATTTTTATTTTAGTAGATAACTTATACATTTAGAGTAAACAATATTAGTTGTATTACAAGCATGCATAACTCTTTCTTATAGGTTTGACACTACTTCATCACTTTATTACTCGATTCAGCACTTATACTTATGTATATTTAAGTTGGCTTTAATTATTGGCATATAAAATAAAATCTAATCATATTTAAATATTACATGTCACATCTAGCTAAGCTTAGATAAAATTAATTTTAATAGTTACACAAGCTCTAGCATATCAAGTTTTTGGAACTGTTATCAAAGAAGTAATTTGTATATTATAATTTTAACTATATTATTAAAATAAGTGCATATTTTGACCTACTTATATTTTGTATTCTATTTTTTATGTGTTTTTATTTATCAATTATTATATAATTTGTAGATATAGAAAGAAGCCCTTGTTATTTAATTTTGAGATAGAAATGACCCTTTCAAAAATTTTTAAAAAAATAGAGATATCTGACCTAGTGTTAGATCAAGATCATTCAGGACCACTTATGGAGTATGCTAACCTTGTAGTGGATGAAATCCATCAGAGTATTAGTAAACCTACTATCCAAGCGAATAATTTTGAATTAAAATATGCCATAAATTAGATGGTTCAAACTTTCCAATTTGGGGAAGCTCATGTTAAAGATCCCAATTTACACTTAGCCAAGTTTTTAGAAATTTGTGCAATATTTAAGTATAATAGTGTCAATGATGATGCTATCAGTCTTATATTAATTTTTTTTCTTTAAGATACAATGCTAAGATGTGGTTGAATTCTTTACCCCCATAACTACTAGGAATGAGTTAGTTCACAAATTTCTAGCTAAATATTTCACAACTTCAAAAGCTATCAAACTTAGAATTGATATGACATATTTTGCCTAGTTTGAAGGTAACTTAATTTAGGAAAGTTATGAGAGATTTAAGGAAATACTTAGAGAATGCCTTCACCATGCCTTACCCAATTGGTTGGTTATTCAGACTTTTTATAATTGATTAATAGGATCTTTGAGGTTAATCATAGATGCTTCAGCTGGAGGATCTTTAATGTCTAAGCTATTTGAGAAAGCATATGAACTAATAGAGGAAATGACAAATAATAATTTTTAGTGGCCTGTTGATAGGGTAAATCCAAAGAGAATAGTGTTGCAAATTCAGTTTCATGGACTATGTTTTGATGATTGGCAAACAATATTGCTTTTCTTCAACTGTCTGTTACTATTGACTTTTTTAATATTCAAAGATCGGACGAAATCGGAATCAGCTCAAGACTGGGTAGATTAGGGTTGAGTCAGTCTGTAATTTTCTTTTTGCTTTCTTGAGTTAATTTTAATTATTTGAAGTGACTGATGTTAAGTAACCCTACACACACACACTTGAGAGATTTAGAACTTGTGTTTTTACTCACATCGGCCCGGACGATATTTATATAATCCTAGATGATCGAGTTCAAAACAAAAGATCTTATCAGGATTTCTTAGTTAAGGCAGTCATAATTAACTAATCGGCCTAGATGATACCTGTATCGGCCATGACGATATGCTCAATACAGAAAGAAATTGCCGCCATGATCAATTTAGGTAATCTGTATTTTTGAAAATCGTCCAGGACGATTATTTGATCGGCCTGAACGATATTGTATAATTATGCCTAAATTGATCCGACAATCATGGGAGTAATTAAGGATGATTGATACGATCACATCATCCTGGATGATCGCAGGATCGGCCAGGAACAATTTCAAGTGGTATCAGAGCGGGATTCATAAAAATTGAGTTTGAAAACTTTTTGAATAAGGAAGGGTTGGGAGAGGTAAGTTTTAGCAAGTGATCGTGGTTCTCTGCCTGCTTCAGGAGGAAGCAAAAGGAGTTGGGTTCTCTGCCTTGTCGGGTGTGGAAAAAAGGAGGTGTTTTTGTGAGGGCTTCTCTGCCTAGCTGTGGGGGCTAAAGGAGGGCGTAGGTCGAGTTGACCGAACCACTATAAACCCTTGTGTTCTTATTTTTACTGCTTACACATTTATTTTCTTCCGCACTTATTTTTGTGGTGATTTGGTTTGTGATAATTGTTCTTTTGGTTTTAAAGAATTTTTTAAATACCAATTCACCCCCCTCTTGGTTAGCCTCGGGCCAGTTCTATAGGGCTTAACATCCCTAACGAACTTTCAAGTGGTATCAGAGCACTTTCTAGTGTCATCTGAGCACTTTCAAATAGCCGAAGCCTGTAAATTTGATGCTTTGAGAATTCTAACTATACAAATTGCAGTAATTTCTATAAAAATTAACATAATAGCGGTAAATTTAAGATTACGATCAAGATCATCTATGTAATTGGAAGATTAGGATTTGAATTATAATGAAGATTATAGTGTGCAAGGGGTTAGAAATATGAATTTAATTAAATGCAAAATAATCCTTACTCCAATACCTATAATTCATGTTGGAGTAATCATCTTAATTTTAATTTGACCAATAATAATGTTGGTGGTTACGATCAATGAAATTTTTGTCAAAATAAACAAGATGAAAATTAGAATAATTCTCAGCAACATGTTATTAATCCTATGCCTTCTTTTCATCTAGGATTTAATCAAAATAATAAGTTTGGAAATTGAAAGTCACCTTTGAAAGAGGTAGTGATTCAATTAGGAACTCAATTATAAAGTTAAGGTGCTTCTATTAAAAAATTGGAGGCACAGTTAGGACGATTTGCAATCTCATTTAGTAGTAGACTTCTTCGATCATTGCCTAGTAATATTGAAGTTAATCTTAAGAAAAAAAAGAAAAGATCTTAGTGGAAATCACTTGAGGAGTGCTAGTGATGTACCCTAGCCAAATTGGCAAATCTAGGCAAGTCTGGCTGACGACTATAAACTTAACACTATTTGAGAGGCCGCCCATATTTATGTTCTTGTGTGCTTTATAGATTGATATAATATTCATATTTATGAATTTAATCATTAGTTTGCTTGTTAAAAAATGGAAATCTAACTCTCATATGTGTTAAAAACCACATCTCTTATTTAGTTTTAAAAATATAAGTTTTGTCAATTTTTATTTCTTTCTAACTTTATGAGAGTCCATTCTGGGTTAGTGTTCTTATTGTTCTTATCCTTCTTGGGCTTCTAGGATAATGTGTGGAAAGAAGAGAAAGCATTCTTCCTTAAAGAGGAACAACTTTATCTTTGAGAATGAAGATTCATTTTATGTTCTGAACTTTCAAAGTTCTTCAATTGCTTAAAAACTAAAAGAATCCAAAAATGAAGTTTATGATGATATAAATATTTACAATGCAGAAATAAATAAATTGTATGGGTGTAAGGTTCTCAAATATGATATTTTTGCTGATCAAGATGTTTAACTTTTTTTTATTACAGAAATAAATTTATTCATGGAAAACTTAAGTCTGGATGGAGCATCCCATTTATTGTTATTATAATATATT
Source organism: Dendrobium catenatum (assembly GCF_001605985.2). Taxonomy (NCBI): domain Eukaryota; kingdom Viridiplantae; phylum Streptophyta; class Magnoliopsida; order Asparagales; family Orchidaceae; genus Dendrobium; species Dendrobium catenatum. The sequence goes on along the minus strand of NW_021319342.1, from coordinate 1,725,922 downwards.
CGTATGATGCATTAAAAACCCAGGATAAAAAATAATTTCACATTTTTAAGATTAATGACCATTGATATGTAATCAAAACATTATCTTGTTCGAGCACGAATCTCAATGCAAAATCAATTTGGAAACTTCCAAAATTTAAATTAGGACCACCTGAACTCTGATTTTAGCAAACCTATTATCGAACTGAGCGTCTCTAGAATACAAACCCAACGACACCAAATCTAATCCAATTCAAGCCCAAACAGGTCCAAATCAAGGGTTAGAAGTGCTATTAGAAGGTTCAAACCATAATTTGGATTATCAAACGATATCCAAACATAACGTGCTTATATTTGAATCGAGAGGCTTGACAATTTAAATCCAACGAGCCTAAGATCACTGAATTTTGATATCAATATGACATTCAAATATCCATGAAATGGTCCATAATCAAGGGATTCAACATCGGCCATTCATCCAACAACTCCCCATTTACCCTTGATCTCTCACCTATTTATGGGCCATGCTACTCCATACCCCTCATTTCTCTTGAAAGAGGATCCAAGTAAGAAAAGAAGAAGAAAGAAGAGAAGGAAGAGAAGGAAGAAGCTTCTCCTCAACCATCACCTGAGTTCGCCGAACCACCACCTGAGGCCCTCGCCTTCGCCGGACAACTCCTAAGGCCCTTGCCTTCGTCGAACCACCACTTGGTATTAAAAAAGGTGGTAATAACTCAACAATTAAAATTCATCCTAGAATATTATTTTATCTATAAATTGATGTGATGGGCACTAGATTTCTCCTAGGTTAGGGATGATCTGGATGCTAACAAAGTTTTTTGCAGGTGGTCATACACATGCAGAGATATAAAAAGGGGGCTAATTAAATTATACTAATAATTTTTTTACAGGTGCTAAAAATTGCTAAGCTTCCTAAAATTATAAGAGCATGACCAAGTATTTTTATGCTTAAACATGAGCAATTTAGTTATATAAATTCCTAGGATGTTAATGATTATATATAAATTACTTAGGCTAACCATGCTTGTAATTTTAGAGTCTTTTTTATTTCGTATATGTGATTTGAAATTCAAAGTGTTGTGAAAATTAAATTATAGATGGGATATTAATTGTCCAATTTGAAGTCCAAATAGGAGGAAAACATCCCTTAGGGGAGAGTTTCTTTCATTTAGGGATTTAAATTAGGATGATTTGAAGATCCAAAGAAGAATGAAATGCCCCTCTAGGGAGGAGATATTTTCATTTGGATACATGAACCTGACGAATCCAAGGAAACTAAAGAATGGAGGAAAATGAAGAAATGATAACTTCAATAACATCCCATTTGAAAATTACTTATGTCATTTATAGGATTAGAATCTTCATTATTATTAGTGTTACTCATCCACTTTTAATTTCAATAAAACCTGAATTATAATTAAGTGCAATTTGTCGCATGAACTTTTATATTTCCTTGATATATTTTGATATTATGATTTGATTGTTATTTTTTACTTTTTTGCATTAGTAGTTTCAAAAATCTTCCTAGAATTATCTATTGCATGTCGATTTTGTTTTATCCTAGATGCGAATAGGATCTCCAACGAAAAAAAAAAAACATTCTACTCATAACTAAATAAAAAAAATTAGGCCAACATAAAAGGATAAAAGATTCTAAGAAGTAAGATCGAGCTCACCGAGGGTCTCATTCATACATATTTACCTTCTCTTCTTTGTTAGTCACTTCCTCGCTTGTGGGTTGTGGTAGACCACCTGACCTATTAAGGTGCAGTTCTCTGTCTAGGGAATGTTGTGCAATGTCTATAGAAAAATATATTTTCAAAGAAAAAATTTTAAATTGCTTTATGTCATTTATGCATACAAGGTCAATAAACATGTATTACATTAGAGACCAATTAAATTAATAAAATTTTAATTACATTCAAGGGGCCAATTAGAACATTCTCTAGATGCCAGCTCCAATTCCTCAAAATATAAACAATAGCTTTACCCATTTTTCATAAATACCACTCTTATTTTTGAAGCTTAGGTACTTAGCTGGCATTGTAATCTAGGCTGAGGTAAGCCAAGATTTTCATTTCATTAGTTTGGTTCAAGCCATAATGGTTTCGTGCCCAACTTAGACTTAGGATTCTAGGCATATCCAAAAGCATAAGTCTCAAATTTTGGGATATATTCCTAATATTCTAATAAATTTCCAATTTAGATTAAAATTTTCTCTAATAAATAATATAAATTCAAACTCATATGATAGATAGTGATGTTTTTAAATTATTTTAGAATCTCGAGACACATCCTATGACTCCTCTATTAGCCTCCAAAAATAAGTGTTTAAAAATTTGATCCAATCCCATTTAGAACTCTAATATCATTTCCTTGATTCCACTCCTTGAAATCTTAAAATATGACTTTTGCCATTTTACTAATATAGAGTGTTTATAGGAAGTTCTAATTCTTATAATGTAATTAACTATGAAGACTTGCCTTCATAGAAGATTTAAATATCCCAAATCAATTTATAATATATTTCTTTATCCTAAGAATATAAAGAAAATTCATAATGATCATTATCGTAATATTCAAGCGATTGATTATGGGTGATATCCTCCTATTTTTTGCAAAATATATTACTTACTATCAAGACATCTGACTATGAAATTAATGGTACACATATAATGATTAATGTACCTATATATATCTATGTGAATGTCATTGTGACCCTGTGGGGTCATATATTGTTCACTACTATGATCTGACTATGATAACCAATAATATAATATCTTAACTACCATAATTAAATGAATAATTAGATGTTATGTTGATTCTTGAGAATTATATGTAATTAATCCCCAAATTTGATTCTAGTAATTGGGATGAGGCTTATAGTTCTATAATCTGAACCTATTAGTGAACGATATTATCTCCTTTCAGATGATATATCATTCATAATGATAAGTTTAGTTACAAAACTAAAATAAATTCAAAAGTCTATACAATTTCAAAAATTTTCAAAGAAATTATAATTTCAATTGCTTTGTATCTTTCTAAAGAAAAAATAGTTAATTATCCATCATGAATAAATCTATATGTTTAAGACCATTTTATATTAGATATTTGTTAATTAAAGTATTTTGGATTTAGTTGATCGCCTCATCAATGCCAACACGTGCATTTTACTTTTCAAGCTTTTCTAACATTTTGGGGATCCATTTGTTCATCTCATTTTTATTTGGTTAGAACCCTAAATTAAAGCTTTAGTCTTGGTCTTCAAATACTAAAACTTCACTTCAAAGCTTAAATCTTGTTCCCCACTATTCTCTATAATGATGATTCAATCATTGAATCCTAAATAAATAATTTGACAATTACCTTTAATGGCACTTATTTAGCTACTAAATCCCTAGTAATCAACTAATATTTGCCAATAATCTGAGCACTTTAATTCCTAAAATTGTCAATCTTTAATAAACTTAAATCCTAAATCTAATATAAATTCAAATCCATTTTAAACCTCCAAACCTTAAAATCTAATGTTCAAATCTAAAGCCTAAAACCTTTAGACTTTTCCTATTTTAAGGGAATTATTAAAATGATGCAAAACTGTAGCTGAAGGCTCTATAATGACATCTGGCCATTTTCATATTGATTAGGCATGTCCCTAGAGTCTACCAAATCATTTTGGAGGTTTTCATGTCCTTTAAACCCTAAAATACAAAGTATTATCCAAGCTAGCAAAACATTTAAATATTTATAGCCTATGCCACTAGACATGGCATCTTATTGCAAACTTCCTTCAAAAGCTTTGGAAACTCATCAAACATATTCATAATCATTTTGATATTGATTTGAATTCCCTTGAACTTTTGGTGGACCATGGTATACCAAGAAGCACATAAACCCAAAAAATCTTAAATTTTCCCTTTTGAATAAACCCTTATTGGCTCAGTAATTCCATGATTTAAGACCACTTCCAACAACTCTAAATTAAATTTGGAGGGGATTGAACTTAAACCCACTCCTTGGTCATTCCTTGTTGACTAAATCAAATTATGTTAACTAATGGAACCATTTAACCCTATAAATTGCTTTTAATGTATCTAGACCTTGCCATGGCATAAAACATCCTCCGAAAAGTTCTAAATGTCATTTGAAATAAGTTGAACACAACCCCAACACCTGGTCAAACATGGTTGACCAAGTGAGCCATGGTTTACCAAATTAGCCTTAAGGCTTCTAAAAGTTACATTCATCTATTTAGACCAAACTAAGGTTCCCAAACCTATAGCGATTGTTCATTGGATCCCCAAGGGTTAGTAAAAAAATAATCAACCCATTGGCCTACTTTGGATAACAACATGGCTTGACAAAAATGAATTCAAAAGGGTTTTACTGAGCCAAGTTCAAAACATTATAATATTTAATTTCATAAACACTTTCACAAAGGAGTTTATAGACCCTTTACACCAAACACTGAAAGTTCGTTAGGGATGTTAAGCCCCTTATGAACTGGCCCAAGGCTAATAAGAAGAGAGGTGGTGAATTGGTATTTTAAAACAACACAATCTTATAATCAAAGAATAAAACTTAAAACTAAATCACCACATAAATCAAAGTGCGAAAGAAATAAATGCATAAATAATAAAGGAAAAAACACACCAGATTTATAGTGGTTCGGTCAAACCTTGACCTACGTCTACTCCTTGGAGGCACCCTCCAAGTCTTGCACTAAACTAAGTGTCTCTCCTTTAGCCCCCACAGCTAGGCGGAGAAGCCCTTACAAAATCACTTCCACCTTCCCCGGTGCGGCGGAGTTCCTTTGACACCAAAGAGATCTTCTTCTTCTATGAACTTCCCTCAAGACAAGCCTTGAATCTGACAGTATTAAGGTGCAAGTCTGCCAGAGCAACCGTGTGGAATCTCTCTCCACACCCCCTTGAGTCCCCCCTCACAAGATCTTTTCCCTCACTCCTTTTCAAGCTTTCTCTTCAAGTTTTCCCCAAAAAAATGAAGCTACAATGGCTGCCAAAGACACTTACAAAAGTGCATTATCAAAGCTTAAATAGAAGATCTCAAAATGAGCTTATTAATGCAACTTGCCGACTTTATCGTCCAGGCCGACATAATTATCGGCTTGGCCGATCAGCGTAAATTATGCTCAATCAGCCCGATTTATTAGGAATGATCAGGAGATTTTTGGTCATATCATTCAGGCCGATAGGATATCATCCTGGATGATTAGTTCAAAATATAAGGAAAATCGTCCTGAACATCGCCCTGAAAAGAAGCTGGCTGATGACAAATCATCTCGGCCGATCCTAAGATTAGCCAGACCGATGTGATCATGCAAATCACCATTAATTACTTTCCTTAATGGACATTTATTTAAAAAAATTGTGCTGGATCAGCTAGGCCGATCCTGATAGGCTAGGCCGATCCACCGGGACGATGTCCAAAAATAAGTAATTTCTAAATAGATATGGCGGCAGATTCTTTCCGAATTGAGCCTATCGTCCTGACCGATAAAAAATTGTCTAGACTGATATTCTTTATGATGGCTGCCTTAATGAGGATAATGCCCTAATTAGGGTTTCTATTTTTGAACCGATCATCCAAGCCGATATAAATATCGTCCTGGACGATGTTAACCGCCCTTTTTATGATGATAAACATTAGTGAGTAAATTTGCAAAAAAGAAATCATGTTCTCCTAATCTCCCCCTTACTAAAATAAAACTTTTAAAAATAGCGGAGATAAAAAATTTTTAATTTTTTTTAATTTTTGAAAGCGAGAAAAAAAAAAGATACAAATACAACAATTCGTTCTCCCCCTTTGACATTATCAAAAATAGAAGGGGCACGAAAGAAAATCTTAAAAAAAAAAAGAGAAAGTTTCATCTAAATTTTAATCAAAAACTTAGTAAGGAATGGATTGACAACACATAATCCAGTAAAGGTAAGAAATTCAGAAATTGATAATCTAAGCTCAAATTCTTTTTAAAGCATCAAAAACTTTTTAATCTAATATCTAAATTAAGGAATAAATTAGAAAAAGAAACACTAGTTTTTCCAAAACTCCTTCCATAAAACATATCTAATAAAAGATTAATGCATGAATTATTGAATCAGGAATCATGATTTTCAAACTCAAGCATCAAAAATATCAAGAGTTTTCTTAAACTTTGAATAAAATAGAAACAGTAAGCATACTCCTTGTGGGCTCATTTTATGCCTCTTATCAGCTTTTTGGCGTGCTTTGCGCATCTTTTTCTTTTGGTACACTTTGTGTATCTTTCTCAATTTGGTGTCATTGTGCATCTTTTGATTTGGTGTCATTGGCCATTTTTTTATTTTAGAATATGCTACCTTTCTAAAATTTTAAAAGCCTTTCTTTAAAGTAAACCCATTCTATTGATAAATCGGACTACTTGATTAAGAAAATTATGAGATAGATTCAACAAATTACAAAAGATTTTTAGATGATAGATAAAATTTAGGGAGATGAAAATGTTCAGTTTCAAGATCTAATTTAAAATATGATGAAGATTTTAAATCAAAAGTATAATAACCTCTTTAGGAAACAGAGATTGAGAGTCAAAATCATGAGTTTGCTTCCTATGACTATTTTACAGAAGTCAACCATAACTTACATAAGAATTAAAGAAAATAAGAGATAGATTTTTCATTTAAAAAAAGATCTTAAAAAAAGTGATATGTGTGTATTGATTAGTGAAAACTTCATAAAAAAAAAGAGTACAACACTCAAGACGAAAAAGGAAAAAAATACTACAAAAAAAACTGAAACACAACACAAAACAAATAAGTAAGGCTTTTAAACACCATCCTACTCCTAGTCTGATGCTTCAGAAACCAGGTCTACCCAGGAGATTTTTTGCTTTTCATTATTTGCCATTTCTACAAGTTGCTTAGCTTTGCCCTTTTCTTTTGTAGGAAGAGTTCTCGAATTAGGGCACTCATTTTTCATGTGTCCATGCTTCCTACATCCAAAGCAAATAATGTCAAAAGTAATTTTAATATTATTATTATTTTTATCTTTATTCCACTTTTGTTGAGGCTTATGCTTTGGTGAGCTTTTTAATTTTCTAGACAAGTCATTATTTTCATCACCAATTAGGCCACTTTCTTTCATATTTTCAGCATTTAGCACTATCGTTTCACCTAAATCCAAAAGTCTTTGACCCAAACTTTGCTCGTAGGTAATGAGTGAGCCAATCAAATTATCAAAAGAATATTTATTCAACTTTTTTTATTCACAAATAGCAACAACTTTAGCATCAAACTTATCTATTAGACAACGAAGAATTTTATTGACTTTTTCAAAGTTTGAAAACTCCTTACCTAAAGTATGCAATGATGTAATAATTTGAATAAATCTAGTATACATGTCTAAGATCGTCTCATAAGGTTTCATGCAAAAAAGTTCATAATCATGCATTAAAAAATTAAACTTGGATTGCTTGATTTCGCTAGTGCCTTTGTATAGGGTGTGTAATTTATCCCAAATTTCCTTACCAGTAGTGCATGTTGAAACTAACATAAAGTCTTCAGAATTGATCACATGGGATCAAAATCTCAAGAAATTTTCCTTAGATCCTATTGGATAGTATCCAACTAAAATGGCTACTGGGCATCTGATGAGGTGGTAAGCAATTTTACTTATTCTTTCATTTTCTCTCTCCTAAAAATATAAACTTTTTTTTTTTAAAGGAAGGGTTAGTTCTTTTGATTGAATTAACTCCATAAATTTTCTCTTAGTCTCCCTAAGCCTTCATAAGCTCCAAAATCCATTAGGTGGTGTGTTCCAAGGGTGATTAAGGGTACAATTCTCCAAGGCTTTTAAACTTCTAATGTAGATATTCTATAGTCTTGAGGTCTTCAACAAAGATAAAAAGGATCTTCTAAAGAGTCCATTAACACCAAAATCAAGCAATTTCATCCATTAATTATAGGTAAATGCTAAACCCTAGTTCTTGATCTAGGATTTAAATAATGTTACTTTCATATACAAAAAACCCCTCGCTTTAACGTATCTCTAAGATCTGGTTACTGAGGAAATTTTGGGCCGATTCTAGGGCTTCCCGCGTACACTGGTTTGCTCTTCTCGTGGCTTTTTCTCTTCGCATTTTTTGATCATCTGCTCTTGCTATTTGCTTTTTGTTATTTATTATTTCTTCATTTAAAGGTTTCATTATTTTTTGGTGCTGGGCAATGATGACCCCTTCATCATCGAACTCGACATCTTGTTCTCTTTTTAAGAAGAAATCATGATCCTTTTAAGATGTTTTAGCTGGCTCCTCTTCTACTTCCACAAATCTAAAATTTGTACAGACTTCCTTCAAGGAATGCATAGCACTCTTATTTGAAGACTCGGTTGTTGATCAGTTAGCAGCCCCTTATGCTTGTTGGTAAATTCGTGTTTAGACATCCTAACCTTTATGTTATACGTAAATTTTTTCTTAACCTAAAGCTTTCCATATCATTTCACATTGGTTTACTTGATCAATTACATGTTGCTGTCTAACATGCTAATGATCTTGATTATAGCAGCATTTTTGCTTGGAGATCTTATTATATTCAAGCGTGTTAAATGGACTCCAAATTTTAATGTAGGTAGGAATCCTCTATTGCTCCAGTTTGGATTTTTTTGATGAATTTGAGACTTCACTTATTTAATCGTCAAATTCTTTTTAGTATGGCTTCTATTTTTGGGAGACCGTTACAAACTGACCAAGCCACTACAGTTGTGTCGAGGCTGTCTATTTCTCGGGTGTTAGTTGAACTTGATGTTTTTAAAAAACATCCTAGTGAGATATGGATTGGGTCAAAAGTCAAGGGGTATTTTCAAAAAAATTGAGTTTGAAAATTTACATATATTTTGTTCTTTTTGCAAGATGCACGACCATGGCATGAATGACTATTTTCAGAAACATCCTAATCTCTGTAAAGAAAAGGATTCATTAAAACAAAATGAGGGTGTGGTTTCTCAGGTTGTCTCTAATCCTACTCATGCTAATTTAGAGGACAATAACTCTAATCCTCTTCAGAACCTTGAGGACCCGATGGTGGTTAATGTGGAGGACCCTCTTCCTTCTAATCCAAATGATGCTTCATTGAATCATGATCAAGGAGTTATTATTCAATCATTTTCTTTTCTTATTATTGACTGTGAAAAGAATATGAAGCATACTTTGACTAGCATTAAAGTCCTCAATATTATAATTGTTGAAACTACCCCTTCTTGCACTTTTAATCAAAATGTTTCTGAGTCTAGTGGTATTATGCTTACCTCTACTTCTTTTAATCCTTTAAATGAACAGGAAGTTTTGGCTATTCAAGTGCCTTGCAAAGAGGGTGAGAGAAAATATATCCCTTTAGAGGAAGGTGAATTGGTTTCTATGGAGAATTGCTTTCCTATCTCTAAATGTATCGAGGAGCTTGTTGTGAGGAACCATGATACTTTAGAGGATGATTGTCCTCAATAGACTGCTCTTAGGATGAATGTTGTTATAAAAATCAATAGGATTGGAGATAGAATTATAGCTTTAAAGATTGTTGTTGATGATAAGATTGTTAATATTATAAGTGCTTATGCTCCTCAAGGCGATATGAGTTCTAAATTAAATTTTTGGAATGAATTAGAAGAATTAATACAAAAGATACCTCTTGAAGAAAGAGTTTTTATTGGAGGAGATTTAAACGGACATATTGGTAGAGAGGTAAATGATTTTAAAAGCATTCGTGGTGGCCATGGATTTGGAACAACGAATGAAGGTTGCAAGACCATATTGAATTTTCATTTAGCTTATGATTTTTCAATTGCTAATACTTTATTTAAGAAAAGGACTGAGCATCTCATCACTTATAAAAATAGATATAGTACAACCCAGATTGACTATTTTCTTATTAGAAAATTAAATCATTTAGATTGTAAAGATTGTAAAGTTATTCTGAGTGAAAATTTATGAACCCAACTTCAATTATTAGTTTTGGAATTTAATATTAAGGGGCATAAAATAATAAATAAAGTAAAATGATTTTCTAGGATTAGATGGGGGCATTTAAAGAATATTAACAAAAATATTTTTGAGAATAAGATTTTAGATCTTAAGATTTTGTCTGTGCATGAGGATGCTAATGCTATATGGGAAAAAGTGGCTAGTGATATTAAGAATATTGCAAAAGATGTCCTTAGAGTATCAAAGGGAAAAGATCCTAATAGTAAAAATAATTGGTGGTGGAATACAAATGTGCAAGAAAAGATTAAAAATAAGAAGCTTTGTTATAAAAATTGGTTTAATTTTAAAAATTCTAATAATTGGTAAATATATAAAGTGGCTCGTAAGGATGCTAAGAAAGCATTATGCGATGCAAAGACATTAGCTTTTATTTATTTATATAATAGATTAGATACTAAAGAGGGAGAAAGATATATGTATAAGTTAGCCAAACAAAGAGATAGGAGTAGTAAGGATTTAGTTCAAGTGAAATGTATTAAGGAGAAAGTGATAAAAAAATCTTTTCTTAGAAAGATGATATTCAACAAAGGTGGATGAGATATTTTGGCTGGGCTTACTTTTTAATGAAGATTGTGAAAATAAGACTTGACTTAGTGATTTAAACACACACCTAAAATGAAATAAAGATATCTATTTTAATCGGCAATATTAGTAAAACTTGAAGTTTAGAGGGCTTTAAAAAAGAATATGAAGAGTGGAAAAGCTATTGGACCTGATGATATTCTCCAATAGAGGTGTGGAATGCTTAGGAGATGAAGGAATTTCAATGGATTACTAATCTTTTTAATACTATTTTGAAGACTAAAAAGATGCAGATGAGTAGAGATGAGTGTGTTTAATTCCTATTTTTAAGAATAGGGGTGATGCAAAACAAGATTGTGCATCTATAGAGGTATTAAGTTAATGTGTCATCCTTAAAACTATATGGGAGCGAGTTATGGGGTCATAGGCTGCGGCGTGATACTGATGTTTCTTCATAATCATTTTGGATTCATAGCCGGCTAGGTCCGACTATGAAGTCATATATTTATTAAGAGGTTTGATGGAGAATATAGAGAAAATAAAGAGGATCTAGTTTATGATATTTATTGATTTAGAAAAAGCATATGATAAAGTTTCCAAGATAAGTGCTATGGAGAGTTATTAAAAGAAAAGAGTCAATAATGCTATATATTCAAATCTTAAAGATATGTATGCAAAAAAAAGGAGCTATTTTGTGTTTCAAACACAAGGTGGATTGACCAAGTATTTCCCTATTTCGGTTAGGTTACATCAAATGATCAACCTTAGGCCCATATCTTTTTGGCTTTAGTCATGGATGTTCTCACTAGACATTTGCAAGAGGATGTTACTTGGTGTATGCTTTTTGCTGATGATATTATTCTTGTTGATAAGTACTAGAGAGGGAGTTGAGGTAAACTTGAATTATTGGAAGGTCAAACCTTAAGAGTCTAAAGGTTTCGCTTGAGTAGATCTAAAAACAGAATATATGGAGTGAAATTTTAAGTAGTAATAACCTAATGAGGGGATTGGACTTTGGGCAATCAAGTGTCATTATAAGAGTCACACATTTTAGATATCTTGGATCTATTGTTCAGAGTGATGGTGAAATATGATGGAGATATTATTAGTAGATTTCAAGTTGGATGGTTGAAGTGGAGGAATGCATGGGCTTGTCATGTGATAGAAATGTGCCCTCAAAAACTTAAGAGAAACTTCTATAAGATGGTAGTGAGGCCTGTAATGCGTTATGGTGCCGAATGTTGGCCATTAAAAAGAGAAGCATAACACTAAGTTAAGTATTGCAGGATTAGGATGCTCAGGTAGATGAGTGGGCTTACCCTTAGAGATAGATACGAAATGAGCATATATGCTGAAAGGTTGGAGTAGCTCCAGTAATAATAAGAATTAGAGAGAGTCACTTTAGATGATTTGGTCACATAAAACGGCGACCTTCCGATGTCCCGGTTAGGAGAGTAGAGGTATTAGATTTGACTTATGTTAAGAAAGGTAGGGGTAGACCTAAAAAGACTTGGTTAGAAAATATTAGGAATGACCATTCTTTATTAGATTTAAACGAGAATTTGACTTTTAATAGAACATAATGGAGAAAAAGGATTCATGCAGCCAACCCCACGTAGCGGGATAAAGGCTTGTTATTGTTGTTGTAGGGAACACCTAAGTGGTAGTAAGACTATTTCAACTTCTTATTATAATAATAATGCTTTGACTGTTTCTAAAGATATGCATATTGCTGCTAAATGTTTTGCTATGGATGATAATGATTTTAGTTTTAGTAAAGTTCATAGTAAGAGAGAAAGGAAGCCTAAACGTATTTCTTTGCAATCTCCTAGAAACACTCGATCGCATACTTCCCATTAAGTTTTTTTCTTTATGTTTTATGTTATTATTTGGAATGTGTGGGGCATGGATGTCCTTCTTCTAGAATTCATGTTAAGAATTTATGTCGTGTACATAAACTTTCTATTATTGTGTTGCTTGAGCCTCCTATTTCCTCTTCTAAGTTGTTAAGCATCGCTCATTTTTTGTGTTTTAATTATTCTATTTCTAATGTTGTTAACAAGATTTGGGTTTTTTGGAAAGGCTCGGTTAAAATTAATATTATTTGTGATTTTGCTAAGGTATTGCATTGTAAAATTGAGGCTCTTAATTTTAATTGTTGTACTTCTTTTGTGAATGTTGCTTCCTCTCTTTATAATAGAAAATTGTTTTGGGAGCAACTTATTGTTTTTCATAATATTTGCAATTTGCCTTGGCTTGTTGGTGGTGATTTTAATGCTATCAATAACCCCTATGAAAGGATTGGAGGTTCCCCTACTTATCATTCTTTGGAGGATTTTAATAATATGATCTTAACTTGGTTTTGTTGGTAATAATTTTACTTGGAATAGCAGTCACTTAAGGCAAAGGCTGGATCTTGTGCTCTTCAATGACTCTTGGATTAACTCCCTTATTTCCACCAATGTGCAGCATCTGAGTAGAACTTTGTCTGATCACTCCCCTTTACTTATTAGCCTTAAGTTTAGACATTTTAATGCTTCCTCCCAATTTAGATTCCAAAACATGTGGTTATGTCATGATTTTTTTTTTTATGTTGTTCAGAATAATTGGCAAGCTCCGTTACACCGGGATAATTCTATTTTTGGCATGAGGAGACTTTAGTTTTAGCTGAAAAGGATGAAACAAATTTTAAATTGGTGGAATCATCATGTTTTTAAAAATCTTTTCTGTAATATCCTGCATGCTAAACAACTTGTTAATTCTCTTGAGTTGGTTTGTCAATATGATCCTATTGATACCAATTTCTCTCTTTGAAAGAAGTCCAAAGAAGATCTTTTTAATTTTTAAGCTCAGGAGGAGATTTTTTGGAGGCAGAAAGCTGCTGCTTAGCACTTGGTTGAAGGTAATAACAACACTAAATATTTCCATGTATTGGTTAAGAGAAAAAGGGTTAAAAATAGTGTCAATAGTATCCAAAGGGAGGATGGTTCTGTCACTGATAACTATGTGCAGATTGCTAATTTAGTTGTACAACATTTTCAAACCTATTTCAATAAAGTTTTTAGTCCAGCTCAGATTATAAATCATTCTTTCATTCCTTCCCTTATTTCTCATGAGGAGAATATCATTCTCTCTAGGCCTCCTTTTGAGGAGGTTAAAGAGACTCTGTTGGAATTGAATAGTGATTCTGTGGCTGGGCTTGATGGGTTTACCACTCTTTTTTTCCAAAAGCTTAGCATATTATTGATAATGATGTTTTTACGGCTATTTTAGATTTCTTTGCTGGTAACCATATCCCTAAGTTTTTTACTTCTACTTATATTATGCTTATTCTTAAAAACAACACTATTAACACTTGGAATGATTTTAGACCTATCAATTTTTGCACTTTTTTCAATAAGTTGATATCTAAAATTATTATGAATCCTCTTACTTCTATTTTACCTAGAATTATTTCTCCTAATCATATGGGTTTTGCTAAAGGTAGGGCCATTACGGATAACATTTTGTTGGCTCAGGAATTCTATCAAGATTTAGATGTTAGGGTGAGAGGGGGTAATTTAATTTTAAAGCTTGATATTGTAAAGGCCTATGATAATATTGATTGGAATTTTCTTTATCTTAGTTTAGAGTTTTTTGGTTTTGACTCTGTTTTTATCAAGCTTATTAAGAATTGTAATTGAAGATGTTTATTTTTCTATCATTGTTAATGGTTCTAATCATGGCTTCTTCAAAGCTTCTCATGGCTTAAGGCAAGGTGATCCTATTTCCCCTGCTCTCTTTATTATTGCTACATAATTTCTTTCTAGGGGTCTTATTAATTTGATTGATGCTAATCTTGGCCTTTATTTTAGAACTATGGGAGGGGTTCCCATATCCCATTTGTGCTTTGTGGATGATTTTATTATTTTTACTAATATGTTTAGTAATAAAATTAAAAAAACTTATGGATTTCTTTTATCAATTTGAGATGGTAAGTGGATTATTCTTTAGTAAAAATAAAATCTATTTCATTGCTTCCAAAAGAATTTCTAATGATCATATTTTAGCTATTAAAATTTTTACTACCTTTACCCATGCTCACTTTCCCATCAAATATCTAGGTGTCCTTCTTTTTAATGGGAGGAGATCTTTTTTGTTTGATGATCTTATTGCCTCTGTCCATAACAAACTATTATCTTGGGAGTCCAATTTCCTTAGCTTTGGTGGTAGAGTCATTCTTATTAAAAGTGCTCTTTGTACTTAACCGGTTTATAGTTTTCAAACTATTTTTCTGACTCAAGCTGTTTGTGATAGGATTCACAAACTTATTAACAATTTTTTTTGGAAAGGCACTTCTTCTAGCTCTAAAATTAATTGGGCTGCTTGGGAGAAGTGTTGTGGTGTTTTGGCTGAAAGTGGTCTTGGTTGTAAGAATTTTTATGACCTAGCTAAGGTTTTTTCTTTTAAACTTTGGTATAATTTATGCGATAATAATAATTTTTGGGCTAATTTTAGGATTTTCAAGTATTGTGTTGGCAAGCATTCTACTAACTGTTTTTCTAAACAAGGTGATTTTAGAGTTTGGAAAAGAATTGGCAAGGTTAAATGGGAGGTGGAGCTCTTTATTTCTTGGGGGCTTGGTGATGGGAATATTTTCTTTTGTCAAGATCGATGGGTAGGTAAACACTCTATTAACTCTATTTTGAATTCTTCCTCTACTGCTTCGGTTAAGGTTAACTCCTTTCTAAAATTGTTGGGATTATGAAAAACTCTCTAAAGTAATTCCTGATTGTATTATTCATCTCATTTTAAACTTACCTATCAACACTGATTATAAGGATACTATCTTATGTGATTTTTCCAAAGATGGTGGTTTTCACTTAAAGGACACTTAACATACTTTTAGAGCTAAAAGAAATATTGATAATGTTTTTAATTATATTTGGCAAAAGAGGCATTCCTTCTACTGTTTCTGTCTTTGTTTGGAGAAATTTACATAGATATTTACCCACTGATGATAATATCACTAAAAAAGGGTTTAGTATGGCTTCCAAGTGCCAATGTTGTTGTCATTTTGGAGAATATGCATCATGTCTTTATCTCTGGCCTTGTTGCTGTCAGAACTTGGGTCTATTTTGATGATTTATTTTAGTTAAATTGCTTTAATGGCAATCTCTCCCTTAAATCTATGCTTAATGCTTGGTTTATTAACTCTAATGGTCACATCCATAATGTTATTCCTTCTCTCATTCTTTGGTTTCTTTGGTTGGAAAGGAATAATTCTCTTTTTAATGATGTGAGGATGAACCATCATAATGTGATTCAGAGGGTTAAGGAAATAGTTTGCTCGCTTGTGACTGTTAAGTTACTTTCTCATAAGAATTTCAAGAATTATTATTTTATTGACAATACTTTAGGGATCAATTTGATGAGTGCACTGATTATCATGCTAAAATTATCTATTGGAGCAAACCTCCTAGAAACTTCTTTAAATTGAATGTAGACAGTGCTTGTGGTGAGTCTTCTGGGGTAGTGGTGGTACTATCAGGGATAGTAATGGCTGTCTTATTTTAGCTTTTGTTGGGCCTATTCTTCTTGACAATTACGTTAATGCTGTCACCTTGGCCATTTTTTATGGTATTCAGTTATGTGTTTCCCTTAACTTAACTAATTTACTTATTTAGCTGAACTCTGATTATGGTTTTTGGTATTTTTTAGTTGAGGGGGATACATTTTGTATCTCTGAACTTTCTACCATATTAGAGAAATTAAAAAGCTCTTTTTTTTGAATTATTCATTTCTGCACACTAACAAAGAGGGAATATGTGTGCTTCTTGGCTTGCTAACTAGGGTTGTACCCTTGAATGTTTTACTGATGTTATTGGGACCTCCATTGCGGTTCTTCTTTGTGGTTTACTTAAACTGGATGAGCATGGTATTCCTTATATTACTTCTTAGGTGGCTTTCTTCCTTGGTGGGTTGCTGGATAATTTATATGTTGTGGTTTTTTGTTGGTTGGGTTATTTTGCTATTTCTTTATCCTGTTTCTATTTATGAGTTTCATCTGTTGGAGGATTGTGGTGGTATGCATCATACGATTTGGCCTGCTTGGGAGGTTGTCAGGCTTGATGGTCTCTTGAGGTGGCATTTTTCCTTCTTTGGGACTACCAGTACTTCTGTTTGTTGGGTGTGATGAGTTTTTACCATAATTTTGTGAGTTTTGGCATTTCTGGTATATGGTCATGTAGTGCTATATGTGATTGCTGCTGCTGGCTATCTCTCACGTCTATTTTGGCCATGTTTTTTTATTTTTATGGTGATTTGTTGTTGTCTACTTTTATTTATGGTTCCATTTTTGGTTTCGGGGGCTTCCCTGCATTTATGGGTGACTTAATGGTTCCTCATACTGTTGTTTACTATTATGGTTACTGGTGGTTTCTTTTTCGGCATTTGATTTTCTGTGGGGTTATTGGGTTAATTTTGGCTGGTTGCCCTAGCTGGCTCCTTTCTCCTTTTTGTTTCTTTGGGTTCTTTGGTTTAGTTAGATCCTTTTTTCTAGGCCTTATGTTGGTTGGTTTAGCATTTAGTCCTACTTCTTAGCTGAGATTTTCTGGGTGCTGTATTTTATTTTCTATCTATATCTCTCAAGTCTCTTCATTGTAGCTATGGTATGGATGGATTTAGACTTGAGCTATGACTTCACTGATCCTATTGTCGAGCGTTTATCCCATTGGTGCTCTCCTTCCTTCAAGGTGCTGCTTTGGATTACTGGGGGTTTTTGTACTTGTTTGGATGGGTTTCTGGGTAGTTTTGCCTATGGTCTTCATTTTCCTTGGCTGTTGGTTTGGATTCTATTTCACGTCAACTACTGGAGTGACTTTGGCCTGATTTTTTATGTTTCTATGGAGGATTTGCGCCTTATTGTGGGTAGCCATAGGCTATTTTGTTATGGTTTTGGGTTTTTATTTTTTTGGTGTTTTGTCTATGGGCTATGTGCTTCTGATTACCTGATGCTTGTGTCCTTGTGTGTTGGTGTTATCCCTTTATGCTCAGGTTATTTAAATAGCAGGTTGGTGTTTCCACCTGAGGGTTGGATTGAGTGGCTTGTGGATTACCTTGATGAGGCTTCTTTTACTATTTTAATCTTGAGCTCAATCAGTCTATTTCCTCTTTTTTTCTTTCAGTGGTGCTTGCCTTTAAATCAGTTCTGTTACAGCAGGTTCTATCAATTTCCTCTCATCTTTTGATTAAAATTTATCTATATTTATTTATTCCTGTCCAATAATAATGAGATGAATCCTTTAAGAAATTATGTTAATACTAGGGCATCCCCTGGAAACGACGCGCTATATGGCCTGAATACAGTGACAAGTGTACAAGGGCTGCTGCACCAGCACCCAACTGCAGTGTTAAATAGGCAAGGGTTCCCACATCAAGGATAGATGTGGGCAAAGAAGCTTGTCCATGAAACTAAAATTAGGATAAAAACTTAGAATATAGGTTCCCTTACTGGAAAATTAATGGAATTAAAAGATATTATGATTCATAGGAAGATAAATATTTTGTGCATTCAAGAAACAAAATGGGTTGGAGAGAAGGCTAAGGAAATTAATAGTTTAGGATTTAAACTTTGGTATTCGGGAAGAAGTCGTACAATAAATGGTGTAGGTGTTATTATAGATAAGAGTTTGAAGGATAATGTTATAAAAATTAGTAGGATTGGAGATAGAATTATATCTTTAAAGATTATTGTTGATGATAAGATTGTTAATATTATAAGTGCTTATGCTTTTCAAGTAGATTTGGATATGAGTTCTAAATTAAATTTTTGGAATGACTTAAAAGAATTATTACAAAAGATACCTCTAGAAGAAAGAGTTTTTATTAGAGGAGATTTAAATGGACATATTGGTAGAGAGGTAGATGATTTTAAAAGCATTCATGGTGGCTATGGTTTTGGAACAATAAATGAAGGTGGCAAGACCATATTAGATTTTTGTTTTGCTTATAATTTTTCAATCGCTAATACCTTATTTAAGAAAAGAAATGAGCATCTCATCACTTATAAAAATGGATATATTACAACCCAGATTGACTATTTTCTTATAAGAAAATTAGATTATTTAGATTACAAAGATTATAAAGTTATTCCATATAAAAATTTATGTACCAAACATTGATTATTAGTTTTGGACTTTAAGATAAAGGAACAGATAATAAAAAATAAATTAAAATGATATTCAAGAATTAGATGGGGGCATTTAAAGAATATTAACAAAAATACTTTTGAGAGTAAGATTTTATCTGTGCATGAGGATGCTAATGTTATGTGAGAAAAAGTGGCTAGTGACATTAAGAATATTGCAAAAGATGTGCTTGGAGTATCAAAGGGAAAAGCTCATAATAGTAAAACTAAATAGTGGTGAAATCCAAATGTGCAAGAAAATATTAAGAATAAGAAAATTTGTTATAAAATTGGTTTAATTTTAAAAATTCTGATAATTGGGAAAGATATAAAGAGGCTCATCAGAAATCTAAAAAACCAATATACGATGCAAAGATCTTAGCTTTTAGTGATTTATATAATAGAATAAATACTAAGGAGGGAGAAAGATATATGTATAAGTTAGCCAAGAAAAGAGATAGGAGTAGTAAGGATTTAGTTCAAGTGAAGTGTATTAAGGATGAAGATCAAAAAATACTTTTCTTGGACAATGATATTCAACAAAGATGGATGAGATATTTCTCTAAACCTTTTAAAGAAAATTATGAAAATAAGATTGACTATGGTGACCTTAGCACCCTAAATGAAAATAAAGATTTTTGTTTTTAACGACGTATTAATAAAACCAAAGTTAGAGAGGCTTTGAAGAAAATGAAGGGTGGAAAAGCTGTTGGACCTGATGATATTCCTATAGAGGTGTGGAAATGCTTAGGAGATGAAGGAATTTCTTGGCTTAATAAACATTTTAATACTATTTTGAAGACTAAAAAGATGCCAAATGAGTGGATAATGAGTTTGTTAATTTCTATTTTTAAGAATAAAAGTGATTCACAAGATTGTGCGAATTATATAGGAATTAAGATATTGTGTCATACGTTAAAACTATGGGAGCGAGTTATGGAGCATAGGTTGCGGCGTGATACATATGTTTCTCAAAATCAATTTGGATTCATGCCTGGTAGGTCGACTATGGAAGCCATATATTTATTAAGAGGTTTGATGGAGAAATATAGAGAAAATAAGGAGGAACTAGATATGATATTTATTGATTTAGAAAAAGCATATGATAAAGTTCCAAGAGAAGTGCTATGGAGAGTTCATGAAAAGAAATGAGTTAATAATGCTTATTCAAATCATTAAAGATATGTATGCAGGAGCTATTACTTTTGTTCAAACACAAGGTGGTTTGACCAAGTATTTCCCTATTTCGGTTGGGTTACATCAAGGATCAGCCTTAAGTTCATATCTTTTTGCTTTAGTCATGGAGGTTGTTAAGAGAGTTGCTATTTGCATGTTTGACATTCTTGCAACTTGTATAGTTTTGATGATTCCAAATATTATTGTTTTAAGTTTTTTTGTTTTCTCCTAACACTTTTTGGAAAAATTATTTTTGCTCTTGTGTGGACTAACATTTCAGGATAATCGAACTCCAGACTAATGAAGACTTTAAATAAAATTCAGCATGAGATAGTTTGTAAATTGATGTTTGTAATTTTTATTGTAATTGAGTTTGAGAAAATATGATTGCAATTGAATAACATAGCACACACACACACTTGGGAAGATCTTAAAAAAAATCACACTAATCGTACAGGACAAACCATGTTCGTACGAGACGAACCATGTTCATACGGGACGATCAAGTCAGTTAATCCCCTCGAAAGAGCAATGGAATGAACAGGAAGTGAGAAAATTTTTCCTGATCGTCCAGATGAATTTCTCAATTCATCCAGGGACGATCTGCTCTGGATTCTCACATTGTGCGGATAGTCCAGACGACTCATCCTGTTCATGCCAGGATAAAACTCTCGGGAAAATTTTCATCTAGATTTAATCTTATATTCATCCCAGGACGAAACTCTCGGGAAAATTTTTGTCCCGATGAAATCCTATATTTGTCCCAGGACAAAATGCTCAGGAAAATTTTTGTCTAGACGAACTCCTATTCGTCCCAGGATAAAGTGCTCTGTCTCTTAAAATTTTGTGAATGTCCTACAGTTTGTTGAAACCAACCCTTGAGATAACTGTTCGTACCAGACGAACTTAGTTCGTACGGGATGATGATCGGGTATGAAGTTAGTTTGTACCAATATACATTGGGTTTGTATGCAATTAATTTACGTATATTCGTACAGGACGATCTGACGTTCGTACAGGATGATCCACTATATACAGAGTTGAAAATCAGTAGTTTTTGGACTATTATTTGTGTCTTTCCTATATAAAGTCCAACTAAAACTTCCTCTTAATCTTTTTTGCCTATTGATCTTCATGTCAACTAAAGGAAGAATGAAGGAAAGAGTGTGTGAGAGTGTTTGAAGGAAGATTCTTACAATAGGAGCGTAAAGGATTCTCTTGGTACTCAAAGGTAAGAATCTCCACTTGTGATTTGTGATTACTTCACTCTTTTCTCTCTTCCTTCTAGATTTCTTGTGAAAAGATCTGTCAAGGTGATTTGGTTCTCTACCGACACTTGGAGAGTGTAAACAGCCGAAGGGTTCCCTGCCTACACTTGGAGAGTGTGAACAGCCGAAGGGTTCTCTGCCTACACTTGGAGAGTGTGAACAGCCGAAGGGTTCTCTGCCTACACTTTGAGAGTGTGAAAGGATGAAGGGTTCTCTGCCTACACCGGGATAGTGTGAAATGACGGACGGTTCTCTGCCAACACTTGGAGAGTGTGAAAGGACGATGGTTCTCTGCCGCACCGGGTAATAGTGGAAGAGAGTTTTGTAAAGGTTTCTCCGCATTGCTGTAGGTGCAAAAGGAGACTCACTAGTGGTATTAGTGCAATACTCGGAGGGTGCCTCCGGGGAGGGGATGTAGGTCGTATTTGATCGAACAACTATAAATCTTATGTCTTTTTATTTTCCGCTGCTTTTATTTTTACTATTTTAACTTGTGGTTGAAACATTTTTTCTAGAAAAATTCACTAAAATTATTCTTGATTTTTAATATCTAAAAGAGGGATAAATTTTTAATTACCATTTCACCCTCCCTCTTGGTTAGCCGCTGGGACATAAACTTAGGTCTAACAACCTAATTCATATTGAATAAGTTTCAAGAAGTGGTATCAGAGCTTTGTTTCAAAATCATAAGTTTAGACTACTTTTGGATTAATGTAGATGGCTATATTTGGAAACCAAAATGCACATAAGGGTTACTCTATAGCTAGATCTCTATTTTTTGACAATATTCATTTTGATTTTTAAAAAACACGCATGTCTATATTTTTACAGTCACTTGATTATCGTATGTGGATCTTAGTTCAAGAAGGGTATACAAAACCAACTAGACTAGTTGATGGAGTTAGAGTTGAAAAACTTTTTGTGGACTGGACAGTAGAATAACGTGACTTAGCATAACTAAATGCCAAATGCTTGAATAGTTTCTTTTGTGCTCTTAAATCAGAAGACTACATGAGGGTTTCTACTTGTAAGAGTGAAAAGAACATATGGGATAGACTTTGTATAACTTATGAGGGGACTAATGAGGTTAAGCAATCTAGACTCAATATCTTGTTGCATGACTATGAATTATTTCACATGAAACCAAATGAATACATTTCTAATTGTACACAAGATTCACACAAATAGTCACCTCTTTATATGCATTGGGTAGAGAACTAATAAATGCTGAAATGGTTAATAAGATACTTCGTTATTTGCCTACTGTGTATGATGTTAAAATTACTATAATTATAGAGTCTAAAGATCTAAACATTTACTCTATTGACAATATTCTTTGATCGCTAATTGCTTATGAGCAAGGAGTTAGCCAAAGAAAAATTGATGCAAGTGAACCACGAAGGGAGAAGAACATAGGTCTGAAAGTGGAGGAGTTAGAAAGTGAATACTCACAACTTGAGGATGAAGACGACATCATATTGATGACTAGATAATTCAGAAGCTTTTTGAAGAGGAAGTAGAATAGACGTCAGCAATGGAATCAAGGTAAATTTAATAGAAATGTCAAGGTTTTAAATGAAGTTATTTGCTATGAGTGCAGGAAACCTGGACATATTAAGACAGACTGCCCAAAACTCAAAGCCACTCCTAGCAAGGAGAAGGTAGAGGAGAAACCAATTATGAAGAAGGGCAAGAGGAAATTCAAAAGAGCTTTCTGGGCGGACTCAGCTTCAAACTCGTTAGAGATAGAAAAGGAGGAGGAAGTCACCAATCTGTGCTTAATGGATAATAACCTTAATCACTCAGACCAAGAGGAGGTATGTGACTTGACTTACAATGAACTTTTTGAAGTTTCTGAACACATGCATGATGCATATATAAGATTAAAGAAAATGCATACTAGTCTAAGCTTAGAATTTAAGGAATTACAAAAGGAACATGAAATCCTTAGGAAAGATCATGCTTTAATTGATGACAACCATATGAAATTACTTGATGAGTTTGATGACTTGAATAAAAATCATGAAATGTTAAAAACATCCTTTGCAGAACTTCAAAATGAAATCAAGAATAATAAGGATGAATCAGAGAGGAAAATATATCTAGTTAATTATATAAATCAAATTTTGGAAGATATTAATTCATTTTACAAATTGAAGATAAATGCTCTCGAGGATAATAGGATACCCCCTAAACTTGAAGATTTCACTAATCCTATTTTGTATCCTAAATTTATACAATCCCTTAAAGGACAGATGAATAGTATAAGACTTAGGAATCCATTTCCAAAAGTCAAATATAATAATTGTGGATTGATTGGACATATAGCTCACACCTGTACTTTGAAGAAGAAAATTTATTTGGTGTGGAAACCTAAGATGCATAAACCTAGACATATAATACATGCATCTTTTTATAAATTACCAAAAGAAGAACCCAAACTTGTTTGGGTTCCCAGGTCTAACATTTGATAATTTTGCAGGATTTCTCTTACACAAGACCTCGTGAGAGCATATGGTACCTGGACAGCGGATGCTCAAAGCATATGACTGGAGATACTGCACAATTCATATCGCTGGAAGCTAGGAGTGGAGGCAAGGTTACACTTGGAGATAACACCATAAGGAAGGTGGTTGGGTCAGGTATGATTGGAAATCTTAAGAATTTTTTCATTAAAAATGTGTTATTGGTACAAGGCTTAAAGCATAACTTGTTAAGTATAAGCCAGCTATATGATAAAGGATACTGCGTGAAATTTTTTCCTACTAGCTGCATATTAAGCCTAAATGGAAATGATGTTTTGAATGGTATAAGCATAAACAATGTGTATATGCTAGACTTGAATTGCATTAAAACTCATATTGCTTTTTGTTTAAAAACTATTTTGATGAGTCATGGCTTTAACATAGGAGACTTTGTCACTCTAGCATGAAAAACCTTAGGAGGATTACCCAAAAGAACCTAGTGAGAGGTATACCAAAACTAGACTTTACTAAGGACCACCTACATGTTAATTAGGAAAATAGGTGAAGTCCTCTTTTAAGTCTAATAAGGATCTTAGAACTAGTTAACCATTGGAGATTTTGCATATGGATGTTTTTGGATCTGTTGGAACTGTAAGTCTTGGAGGGAAGGTATATGGATTTGTGATTACGGATGATTATTCAAGATTCACATGGGTTAGATTTCTATTTCATAAGAGTGAATCATTTGAGGAATTTAGAAACTTTTTGACTTGGATTCAAATAAAGCTAGGATGTGAAATTATGACTATTCAAAGTGATCATGGAGGAGAATTTGAGAATGAAATATTTGAGGATTTTTGTAAGAAGAAAGGAATTGATCACAACTTTTCTGCACCTAGAACCCCTCAGCAGAATAGGGAAGTAGAAAGGAAAAATAGAACACTAATAGGAGCCGCCTGAGCCATATTGGCAGAATACTCACTTCCTAAATATTTTGGGGCTGAGCCAGTTAGCACTACATGTTATGTTCTGAATAGGGTGAATGTGAGATTAAAATTAAATAAAATATCCTATGAGTTACTAAAAGGAAGAACACCTAATTTGTCACATTTGTATGTTTTTGGATGCAAGGTGTTTATTCATAACAATAAAAAATCTGACTTAGGAAAATTTGATCCAAAATCAGATGAAAGAATTTTTATAGGATACTCAAGTGTTGGAAAAACTTATAGAGTATTTAATAAAAGAACTTTGGTAATTGAGGAGACCACACATATTATATTTGATGAATATGGAATTTTGAAAGAGCTAAATATTGTAGAAGATGAGATTGAGATTAACTCCTAAAAGATTGATAAAATAAATTTGGAAGAAAATTTGGAGATAGAAAACCCTTTGCCTAGAGATTTGAGATTTTCTAAAAACCACCCAAAGGAATTGAATATAGAAGAACCTAATAAGGGTTTAAGGACTAGGCGTGGACTAAACAAAGAAGTCAATCATTCAGCCTTTATTTCAATAATAGAACCCACAAATATTGATCAAGCACTTTCGGATGAATTTTAGATTTTGGCTATGCAAGAAGAGTTAAATCAATTTGTAAGAAATAAAGTTTGGGAATTAATTGCAAGGCCAAAGGATCAACATATAGTTGGAACTAAGTGGGTATTCAAAAATAAAATGATGACTCAGGAGTAGTCATTAGAAATAATATTAGATTAGTTGCTAAGGGGTATAATCAGATTGAAGGGATTAAATTTGAGGTGACATTTTCCCCTGTAGCAAGACTTGAAACAATTAGGGTTTTGTTAGCCTTTGCCTGTTTTATAGGATTTAAACTGTACCAAATGAATGTAAAAAGTGACCTTTTAAATGAGGTAATTCAAGAGGATGTTTTTGTAGAACAACATTCAGATTTTAAAAATTCTAAACACCCAAATCATGTTTTCAAATTAAAAAAGATATTATATGGAGTGAAACAGGCACCTAGGTCTTGGTATGAAAGATTGAGCAACTTCATACTTGAAAGATCATTTGAAAAAAGAAGTGTGGATATAACTCTCTTTTTGAAGAAAATTAGAAAGGATATACTCATTGTACAAATTTATGTTGATGACATCATCTTTGGATCTTCAAATAAAAATCTTTGTGCTAATTTTTCTAAAACAATGAGTAGTGAATTTGAGATGAGTTTAATGGGAGATTTAAGTTACTTTCTAGGCTTTAACATTAAGCAAATTGAGGAGGGTACATTTCTTAGTCAGTCAAAGTATGTTAAGGACATTCTTAAAAAGTATGAAATGGACAATGCTAAACCTATTAATACACCTATGAGTTCCTCAATTCAGTTGGATAAGGACCCTAAGGGAAAATCTATTGATCAAAAGAAATTTAGAGGGATAATTGGATCTTTGCTTTACTTGATAGCTAGCCAGCCCGATATCATATTTAGTGTTTGTTTGTGTGCTAGATTTTAATTAGATCTAAAAGAATCCCATTTGGCAGCAGTAAAAAGGATTTTAAGATATCTATTAGGAACTCAGAACTTAGGAATTTGGTATCTTAAGTTTAGCTCTTCATTTGAAATAATTGGTTATTCAGATTCTGATTTTGTAGGTTGTAGGGTTGATAGAAAAAGCACTTCTGGAACATGTCAATTTATTAAAAATTCTTTAATCTCTTGGTCCATTAAAAAAAAAATCCAGTAGCCCTATCTACTGCCGAAGCTGAATACATTACATTAGGAAGTTGTGTGGCATAAGTACTTTGGTTGAAACAACAGTTGATTGACTTAGGATTAACTATAGACACTATTCCAATTTATTGTGATAACACTAGTGCTATTTGCATTTCTAGGAATCCTATTCAACATTCAAGAACCAAACATATAGACATCATGTATCATTTCATAGGGGATCATGTATCCAAAGGAGAAATTTAACTCATTCATGTTTATACAGAAAATTAACTTGCAGATATTTTTACAAAACCACTAGCCTTTGATACTTTCAGTACATTAAGAACTAAGCTTGGTGTGATCAATTTGAATGCTTAATTAAAATGATTATGCAACATTGATGTGTGATTTTCTAGTAAGTGTTTTGTGTGTATTTTTGAGTTTGTGATTTTATGTATTTGTGATTTTGTATTTTTATGTGTTTTTCTATCATTTTTTATTGTGTTAGTGTTTTAGTTTTAAAAATTTTCACATTTAGATTTTTGAGTGCATGTTTTGAATAAATTGAGTGAAAATCATCCATGATGAAATTATTTTCATACGAGACGAATTGCGTAGTGTGTTAACTATCAGATTTGAAGGGTTTGCGTACGATTTTTCAGTTTTTATTTTTCACTTTGTCTGTACTATCATCACGATCATCCTAACAAAATTTTAAAACTTCTGTACTAATGAAAACAGTTAAATTGATAAGGTAATTTTTGTTATGTATGATCGTACGTACGAAACTATGGTTCGTACAAACGAACGCTTGATTTTCGATGTGGGAGACGATTTCAACTGCCATTAAAACGATCTTAAATTTTATGATCGTCCCTATACGATCATTTGGTCAAAAGTTTACGACAGGATGCATCGTTACTTGTGTGATTATGAAAAGCCGTTTCATTTTTGGACTCATTTGTTCGTCCATACAAAAGTGTTTTATACGAGATGAAATAAAATTCGTATGGGACAAAATTATTTTCGTCTGTACGAAACAGGTTTTTCATTAAATTGAAAGCTTTTGAGCTCAAATGTCATCACTTCAAACATCCATTTCAAACCCCTATTCCCCTAGAACATCTCTGCGACAAGCTCTAGCAAAAGGCAAAAGGTTCTAGTTAAGGGTCCACCCAGAAACTTTAGTGACAACTTTCTATCTAAGGCCAATGAAGAGTCATTTCCTAGATTTGCCTCTACTAAGATCACCCCTTCTAGAGTTCTTCTACAAGAACAACTAAACTTTAAGGTAATGAATCTATTTGTTTCCACTCAATTTGGCCTCATTCTCACTTTTATTTACTTCTATAATGAAGAGACCTTTCACTATTTTCTAGCAAACATGTCCTTCAATTCTGATCATTCTGTCATAAGATCATATGTTTTTAAGAGGAAAGTAGATATTACCAAGGCAGACTTAGGAATCTTTATGAACTTAAGAACTAAAGGAATTAGAGCCTACATATTGACTAGTACTTCTGATTTTGACTGGTCTGAAATCAACAATGTTCTTAGAGGAGTTGGTACTCTAACTCATGTACCAAAAGTGTCATCTCTTAATCAAAAAGCTCGTATCATTCAGCATGTTCTTCGTACTTCTATTATACCTAAAGCTGGTGATCGAGTAAACATTACTCCTCTACTTTCTACCATGACCTATTTGATTATGATTGACCAACCTATAGATGAAACCCAACTAATCCTTGACTATCTTTATGGACTTTAAAAAATTAGTCATGTCGCCCATAAAAGAAAGAAGAACATTGCCATAGGACATCTTGTTGCCTACATTTTGGAGAAGAAGTATTATTTGGTTCATCCAGATCAAGATTTTGAAGAACCT
Source organism: Dendrobium catenatum (assembly GCF_001605985.2). Taxonomy (NCBI): domain Eukaryota; kingdom Viridiplantae; phylum Streptophyta; class Magnoliopsida; order Asparagales; family Orchidaceae; genus Dendrobium; species Dendrobium catenatum. The sequence goes on along the minus strand of NW_021319342.1, from coordinate 1,697,730 downwards.
CTCTACTACAATGATGGATCTTTTAGAGCAATCTTCAATAAAGATGAACCACCTAAACATCATGTTATTAGTGACTCAAAGGAGGAACCTGCAACTGCTGGTGAAGAAAATTATCAAGATTTGGTTCACAGATTTGATTGTTTAGAGTCATTTTGATCAAAGATTTGATTAAATTGAAACTCACTTACAACAGCAGGATGCTCAGTACAATCAGGACATGGGATATATACGAGAGCAAATAATGATATAAGTTTCAATATGCTTATGATAAGCAGTTATTTTAATTTCTTCAGTGTTCCACCTCCTCCTCCAGATCAGGGCCCATCATAGTGATTCATGTACTTGCTTATGGTCTTCTTGAGTTGATGTGATTTTGATATGATAGATTGTGATGTGTATGTTTTAGTTATGTGTTAGTTTCATTTTGATGTGTTAGCTTTTAAATTTTATGTTTTAAGTTAAAAGTGTAAGTGTATTGATATTGAATTTCCCTGATTGTAATATTCTCTATTATGATATCAATATAAATTATCTTGTCTCACTTTTAATCTTGTTTTGAAATGTGTGTTAGCCTATATGAAAATCCCTAAAATTTTTTATCTTAAAAGCGCTATACCTTAAACTGCAAGTTAAAATTGAATTCATTAGAAAATATAATTTTTATAAATTCAAGTTTTGCTTATAACTTGATATAATTAAGTATGTCAATTTCATGTCTCTTATTAGACTACATTAATGTTTAATATTATTATTGCAAATGTGATATTTTCTTATTTTGTATTTCACTTACCAATAAATATTGCTGTACTTAGAAAAATTTGAAATTTTTTATTATTGATTTTGAAAAGATCAAGATTACTCTTAAAAATGTACAAATGTACAAAAATTAAAAGGAATGCACAATGATTCGTAATTTGAAAAAGAGGCACAAAATAAGCCCACAAGTAAAAAAATGCACAAAAATGTGCCATAAATTATTGAAAAAGATGCGCAAACCGCCACATGCGGTAGTTATTTCTTTCTACAATCTTTCAATATCTTAATTCAAATTGATATTCTGTACATCTCTATTTCGTATTGAAATTTGAAATATATAAATTTTATATTCATCCTTTATGCAATGATATTCTTTATCTTAATGTCTAAATTGATTCATGTTTTTGATATATCCTTTTAGTTTTGATGATTCCAAATATTATTATTTTAAGTTTTTTGTTTTCTCCTAACACTTTTTGGAAGAATTGTTTTTGCTCTTGTGTGGACTAATATTTCAGGATAATTGAACTCCAGACTAATGAAGACTTCAAATCAAATTCAGCATGAGATAATTTGTAAATTGAAGTTTGTAATTTTTATTATAATTGAGTTTGAGAGAATATGATTGTAATTGAATAGCTTAGCACACACACACTTAGAGAGATCTTAAAAAAAAATCACACTGATCGTACAAAATGAATCATATTCGTACGGGACGATCAAGTCAGTTAATCCACTCGAAAGAGCAATGAAACGAACAGGAAGTGAGAAAAGTTTTCTAAGTCCTGATCGTCCAAACAAATTTCTCAATTCATCCTGGGACGATCTGCTTTGGATTCTCACTTTGTGTTGATAGTCCAGATGATTAATCCTGTTCTTGCCAGGATGAAACTCTCGGGAAAATTTTTGTCCAGACGAAATCCTATATTCATCCGAGGACGAAACTCTAGGGAAAATTTTCATCCAGATGAAATCTTATATTCATCCCAGGATGAAACTCTCAGGAAAATTTTTGTCCAGACGAAATCCTATATTCATCCCAGGACGAATGCTCGGGAAAATTTTTGTCCAGACGAACTCCTATTCATCCCAGGACGAAGTGCTCTATCTCTTAAAATTTTGTGAACGTCCTGCAATTTTTCAAAATCAACCCATGAGATAACTGTTTGTACCGGACGAACTTAGTTAGTACGGGATGATGATCGGGTACGAAGTCAGTTCGTACCAATATACATTTGGTTCATATGCAACTAATTTAAGTATATTCGTACATGACGATCTAACATTTGTACGGGACGATCCACTATGTACAGACTTGAAAATTAATAATTTTTGGATGGTTTTTTGTGTCTTTCCTATATAAAGTCCAACTAAAACTGCCTCTTAATCTTTTTTTCCTACTTATCTTAGTGTCAACTAAAGGGAGAGTGAAGGAGAGAGTGTGTGAGAGTGTTTGAAGGAAGATTCTTACTACTGGAGCGTGAAGGATTCACTTGGTACTCAAAAGTAAGAATCTCCACTTGTGATTTGTGATTACTTTACTCTTTTCTCTCGTCCTTCTAGATTTCTTGTTAGAAGATCTGTCAAAGAGATTCAGTTCTCTGCCGACACTTGAAGAGTGAAAATAGCCGAAGGGTTCTCTGCCTATACTTGGAGAGTGTGAACAGCCGAAGGGTTCTCTACCTACACTTGGAGAGTGTGAACATCCGAAGGGTTCTCTGCCTACACCGGGAGTGTGTGAAAGGACGGACGGTTGTCTGCCAACACTTAGAGAGTGTAGAAGAACGACGGTTCTCTGCTGCACTGGGTAGTGATAGAAGAGAGTTTTGTAAAGGCTTCTCCTCCTTGCTGTGGATGCGAAAGGAGAGTCACTAATGGTATTCGTGCAATACTTAGAGGGTGCCTCCGGGGAGTGGATGTAGGTTGTGTTTGAACGAACCACTATAAATCTTGTGTCTTTTTATTTTCCGCTGCTTCTATTTTTACTGTTTTAACTTGTGGTTGAAAACCTTTTCTTGAAAAATTCACTAAAGTTATTCTTGATTTTTAATATCAAAAAGAGGGATAAATTTCTAATCCAATTCAACCCCCCCCCCCCCCCCCCCCCCCCACACCCTCTTTGTTAGCCACTAGGACATAAAATTTGGTCTAACAACCTAATTCATATTGAACAAGTTTCAACACGATCAATTATTATAGATCGTCCTGGATGATCCACCTAATTGTCTCGTATTATCTGCTTTTTTAACAATCGTCCGGAATGACTCCTCATAGAGAGGGAGTTGAAGGTAAAGATGAATTATGGAGGTCAACATTAAAGACTAAAGGTTTTCGCTTGAGTAGATCTAAAACAGAATATATGGAGTGTAATTTTAGTACTAATAGACCTAGTGAGGGGATTGTGACTTTGGGGGATAAAGTCATTAATAAGAGTACACATTTTAGATATCTTGGATCTATTTTTCAGAGTAATGGTGAAATAGATGGGGATATTATCAACAGAATTTAAGTTGGATGGTTGAAGTGGAGGAATGCATCAGGCTTGTTTTTTTTTTGAAAGAAATGCTAAATGCATTAATGAAAAAGAAAACCTATTACCGATTACTAAGTGATAGAAAAGCTATCACATTCCTCCTTTAATAAAGAACTAAATAAAGGAGGAACCTTATTACTAGTAAGATCTTCCCAAAGAAAATCACCATTTAATGTAAAGTTAGCACAAAAATGGGCTAACTTATTACAATTTCTATTAACAAAATGGAATAACATGTTATCGAAACCATCCAAGAATGAGAGATCTTCAACTTCTTCATTATGTACAATCCGGCTTCCTTTATCCACGGATTTTTGCAAATGCTTGATGATGTTGAAGTTGTCCCCTTCAATAATAATCCCCTTTGCATCCAACATCCAATCGAAGTTGATTCTCCTTAGTGAACGAAAAGCAATCAGCTCCAATATAGAAGGTCATGTTATACCTTTCACATCTGATGAAGTGGCCCTCCTTACTAATCTTCCAAACAAAGGTGAAGAGATTACATGGCTTACCTTGCTTACTGCAACCATCACTTCAAAGGATATAAAGTCTAAAATGCTAGAGTTGACTAGGCATAGTCCCCTAGAGACTATGTTGAAAACAATTATTCTGTATTTATATTCAAATTTATTTTTTCAACAAAGCAACTTCAAAATCCCTAGGTTGTTTCAAACAATATCAAATAATGTTGATGATTTTTCATCAATTAACAGGGCTTGGTCAATTTGGGAGTGCCTAGTTGAGGAGTTTAATAATGTATCTATGAATATTTCAATGAACAAGCCAGCTAGTTATGTCAAGGTTTTGTGCCTCTGCTAATTATGAGTGCTAAAACAATTCTAATTTAGCATTTAATTTTGACTGATTGATTACTGATTGATTTACTAAAATCTACTTTGATTTTATACAGGTTTAGTTCCTGGAGCACACTTCCATTCATCACCCTAAATTCCCTAAGAAAAGATCCCGTTCCCTTCGATGGGCTGATGACATTGTATACAATACCGAGAAGATAACTAAATTATTTCTTAATTTAAAGACAAGACATGTATATATTGCATATTTATTGCATATTTTTTTCATATTTATTGCGTATATATTGGGTATTTATTGCGTACATATTGCATATCAATTGCGTATAAATTATGCATTGATACGCAATAGGGAAATTATTTGATGACAAATTTGCTAACAAATTAATTTTTCACAGATTTTTGTTGACCTCCAGGGAGTTACCTCTGAATAAGCTAATCTTCTGGGCATAAAAAAATATCCATCAAGCCATCATTCTCTCATTCAAACCAACATACCTGAACATCATCTCCCCCCCCCCAGTCTCCCTAACAAGCCGAACCCAAATCTACCCAGCATCCTCAATCCCAATCACCTAAGTAGCCACACTTTCCATATTCACCTCAATCATTCAATGTTCTGGAAGAAAAAATAATCAAAATAGTCTAGGATACTTGAAAAAACCTCTTCCAAGAATTTAAAGGTAGGCTGAGAAGGAATTTTGAGCAAATAGTGAAAAGAGTGGATTTAATTGATAACAAGCTCCAAAATTATATTATTCAAGGCAATCTTCATCCTGTTCAACAACCTGCTCCCTCCTCATCATCATGCAATCACCACCCAATGAAAAATATTGGGATATCTTCTGAACACACAAAGAACCAAGCCCTAGAGAAGTCCAATGTCCTTGAGAAGTCCAATGTCCTAGAGTAGTCCAAAGCCCCAGGGTAGTCCAAAGACTTAGAGTAGTCCAAAGTCCCTGAGTAATCCAATGTCCTAGAGATGACCAAGGCTTCTAATGATGAAGAAGCTGGTGACTTAGAAGAAGATGTCAGTTTTATAAAAATTCAAAGGGTATACAAGAAGCAAAAATTAGATTTGTCCTCCCAAAAAGAACCTGCTCAAAAAGAAACATCCCAAAAAGAACCTCCCCAAAAAGAACAATCCCAAAAACTTCCATCCTCAAAAGAACATCCCTAAAAAGAACCATCCCAAAAAGTTTAATCCCCAAAAAAACCTCCCCAAAAAGAACCTCCCCAAAAAGAACCATCCAAAAAAATTCCATCCCCAAAAGAACTAATCAACATTGATAATGTTATAGTAAAACCTAAACATGCAAGTCCTACAGTGAACTACATTTGCTTGGAGATGTTGAGTTCTGAGAAGGAATTTTTTATTAGGGAAAGCATAAAGAAGTATCTTGACAGGTATTTTATTTGTGTAACTTGTGCATCTTTAATGCGTATTTTATGCCTATATTCCTTTGTATTTTATGCGTATCTACTGCATCTTCAATGCATAACTACTGCGTATTTAAAGCATATCTACTGCGTATTGTATGCATAACTTGTACATATTATTTGCGTAACGATTGTATTTTGTATGCGTAACTAATGCATATTTTATGTGTAATGTTTTCAGTAGCACTCCAATATTTCAAGCTGGGAACATTATAATTTCTAGACATGGGATGGACAAAATTTTATTCGATAGTTACCTTGACAATGATCATGTACATTCCTTCGCCATCTTATTAAATGACAAGTCTAAACTTTTCCCAGACAACTACCATAAATTTCTATACATCTCGCTAATATATTGGGTTAGTATACTTGTTTATTTTATATATAATATTTTTAGCTATTTAATTTTATATTTTGAATATTTTATTCTTATATTTAATTCTTGCAGCATTACAAGTTGAAGGATCCAAGTTTAAAATTGTTCATCAAACACATAAACTATAATTCTGTTCATTCAAACAACATTATACTTAATCCAATTATTGACGGTTCACACTGGACCCTTCTGGTTGGGTTCCGAAATCAATAAAAGTGGGAATTTTATGATTTTGTTTCCAACCCTATGCATCAAAGTATTGCTACAAAGATAGTAAGTTTGAGATCATTTGTTAAAAAATTTTTAAATTAATTTACAATAAACTAAATTCTGTTCCATATATTGTTCAAATTAGAAGCTTATATAAAGATTACAAAGAATCTTTTGATGATGATATCAACAAATAGAGTTTCAAGACAATCAAGAAGGTGCCAACTGAAACGAACAATGTAGATTGCAGAATGTTTATTTGCAAATACATTGAAAATATTATTCGAGTGAACAACACTAAGTGAAGAGAGAGTAAAGATTGGCAGGCTAAAATGCCAAAATAAAGGGTAGAATTCTTATACACATTGTTCTGTGCTGAGTTGAGATGAACTTTTCATATAGTATTTTTGTGTAAATAATTGATATATATAAATTTATGTGCATAATATTTTTTCTTTGAAAATGCACACTATATATTGTCGTGAATCCTTGTACTGTAAAAATTATTTTCTTGTCTTGGAAAAATGGCCACTTTATACACACAACGTATGAATGTAAACTTATGCCATACGCAAATTAGTTAACAAGATTTTAGTAACAACTCCATACTCTATGTATAAACTGTAAAATACGTACATGATGCAAGCTCTATGCGTATGATCTACATAATTGATGCGTGCTCGATGCGTAATTGATGCGTGCTCTATGCGTATGATCTACATATTTTTTAAAAAATAAAAAATCATTAAAAATTTCATTTTTCTTTAAACAATAAAGAATATCTATGTACAAAATAAAAAACACAAGGAACAAATTAAAAGAATATTTATAACAAATATAATTTTACAAGAGAATCTATGTACATTGTTTTAAAAAAAATCAAACAATACAAGAGAACCTTCCTTTGATGTTTAGACATGATTTTTAAACAGAAGTAATGCAGCCTTTGGTAGAAGGAAAGATTTTTTACTTCAGAAATAATTCTAAGGCTTCTAGTAATTTGTGATTCATTTGAGGATAAGGATTTCCAATATTTTTTATTCTTACGATTTTGAAATCTACTTAGTTATTCTCATCCTCAAAAGAATCATAAACTAAAAGCAGCCTTAGACTTAGTTTCCGAAGTAAAAATTTTACCTTCTGTAAAGGCTGCTTTACTTCTGTTTGAAAATCATGAGTTATCCTAAGCCAAGTGTTCCCTCATTATATAGTGCAAATTTGAATGTTGAATAATAATAAGTAATAAAATTCCAATAAAGGCTCATAAAAATTCAACCAACCCTCCCAACAACCCTATAAGCTTGATCCATGATTCCTTGTGATAAAAAGTGATTTTTCTTTTACTTGAGAAAATACACATCCTATAAAATTGTTATACGCATCTAGAATGCATTTCATACATAGTATATTCGCAATGCAGATGATTTGTCAAACTAATAATAGAGAGAAATAAATTTGTTCAAAACAATAATGAATGCCATAAATACTAGTAGATATCAAACGGCCACGTCAACCTACCTTAACCAACTGAAACAAATGTCGAGCAAACATCAGTAAAGGAATAGGTAACAACATAATGAATGTAATAATGGAGTTCATAAATTCATAATAGTTTTAGGATTCAATGGATCTATATGGAGAATCAAAGTAGTTTGAAATTCTTTGTCTCATGTAAAATAGAATCAGGAAGCATTGAATTTTGAGCTTTTTACCATTGATAAAAGATTCCTTGTGATAAAAAGGTTTTTCTTTAAGTTGAGCAAATACGCACCCAATATGCTTTGTCTACGCATTCTGGATGCATTTCATATGCTATTCATACGCAAACAAAAAGACTTAATTTTTTTTTAAAAATTATTTAATAAGAAGATAATTATTTGAATGAATTCCTTCAATATAATTTGTCTACATACAAATTTTAGGATCATATCAATAATAGTAAAAATTATCTCAAGGGAACATAGTATATTCCTAGACCCTTATGCTACATAAGTTATAGTTCTAGAGAGTAGGGGTATGCTTCAATGTCTTAGCATTCAATAGAGCTATATGGAGAAACAAAGTTGTTTGAAATTCTTTGTCTCGTGTAAAAAAGAATCAGGAAGCATTCAATTTTGAGTTTTTCATCATTGATCCATGATTCCTTGTGATAAAAAGTTGGTTTTCTTTGGCTTGAGAAAATATGCACTCTATATGCCTTTGATATGCATCCCAGACGCATTGCATACCACGCAACTAAGATTTCTTGATTTTTCAAAATATTTTTATTTAATAAGATTATATTTGTATCAATACTTTCCTTTGATTTGAATCCTTTTAATACTTAATTTAAGATCATAGGAATCATTATAAAAATTTTCTAAAGGGAACATAGTTTGTGTCTACACCCTTATGCTACATAAGTTATGGTTCTAAGGAGCAGGGGTATGCTTCAATGGTTTAGAATTCAATGGATCTAAATGGAGAATCAATGAACTTTTCATCTCCTGTAAAAAAGAATCAGGAAGCATTCAATTTTGAGTTTTTCACCATTGATCCATGATTCCTTATGATAAAAAGTTGGTTTTCTTTGGCTTGAGAAATATGGACTCTATACGCTTTTGATACGCATCCCAAATGCATTGCATATGCGGTCTATATGCAATGTAAATTTCTTGATTTTTTAAAATATTTTTATTTAATATGAGTATATTTGTATCAATATTTTCTTTCGATTTGAATCCTTTTAATACTTAATTTAGGATCAGAGGAATCATTACAAAAATTTTCTCAAGGGGACATAGTCTATGACTACACCCTTATGCTACATAAGCTATGGTTCTCGAGAGTAGGGGTATACTTCAATGGTTTAGGATTCAATCGATCTACATGGAGAATCAAAGGTTTCTTGGTCTCATGTAAAAAAGATTCAGGAAGCATTCAATTTTGAGTTTTTCACCATTGATCCATGATTCCTTGTGATAAAAAGTTAGTTTTCTTTGGCTTGAGAAAATACGCACTCTATACGCTTTTGATACGCATTCCAGACGTATTTCATATGTGGGCTATACGTAACATAGATTTTTTGATTTTTCAAAATATTTTTATTTAATAAGATTATATTTGTATCATTACTTTCCTTTGATTTGAATCCTTTTAATACTTGATTTAGGATCATAGGAATCATTAAAAAAATTTCTCAAGGGGATATAGTCTAAGTCTACACCCTTAAGCTATATAAGTTATGGTTTTAGAGAGTAGGGGTATGCTTCAATGGTTTAGGATTCAGTGGATCTATATGGAGAATCAAAGGTTTCTTGGTCTCGTGTAAAAAAGAATCAGGAAGCATTCAATTTTGAGTTTTTCACCATTGATCCATGATTCCTTGTGATAAAAAGTTGGTTTTCTTTGGCTTGAGAAAATACGCACTCTATACGCTTTTGATACGTATCTAAGACGCATTGCATACGCCATATATATGCAACTCAGAGTCCTTGATTTTTCAAAATATTTTAATTTAATAAGATTTTATTTGTATCAATACTTTCCTTTAATTTGAATCCTTTTAATAATTAATTTAGGATCATAGGAATCATTACAAAAATTTTCTCAAGGGAACATAGTCTATGTCTACACCCTTATGCTACATAAGTTATGGTTCTAGAGGGTAGGAGTATGCTTCAATGGTTTAGAATTCAATGGATCTACATGGAGAATCAAAGGTTTCTTGGTTTTGTGTAAAAAAAAAAAGGAAGCATTCAATTTTGAGTTTTTCACCATTGATCCATGATCCCTTGTGATAAAAAGTTGGTTTTCTTTGGCTTGAGAAAATACGCACTCTATATGCTTTTGATACGCATCCTAGATGGATTACATACGCGGTCTATACGTAACACAGATTTCTTGATTTTTCAAAATATTTCTATTTAATAAGATTATATTTGTATCAATACTTTCCTTTGATTTGAATCCTTTTAATACTTAATTTAGGATCATTGGAATCATTACAAAATTTTTTCAAGGGGACATAGTCTGTGTCTACACCTTTATGCTATATAAGTTATGATTATATAGACTAGGGGTATGCTTCAATGGATTAGGATTCAATGGATCTATATGGAGAATCAATGAAATTCTTCGTCTTGTGTAAAAAAGAATCAGGAAGCATTCAATTTTGAATTTTTCACCATTGATCTATGATTCCTTGTGATAAAAAGTGGGTTTTCCTTGGCCTTGAGAAAATACGCACTCTATACGCTTTGGATAAGCATCACAGACGCATTGCATACGACGTATATACGCAACTCAGATTCCTTGATTTTTTAAAATATTTTTATTTAATAAGATTATATTTGTATCAATACTTTCCTTTGATTTGAATCCTTTTAATACTTAATTTAGGATCATAGGAATCATTACAAAAATTTTCTCAAGGGAACATAGTTTATGTCTACACCCTTATGCTATATTAGTTATGGTTCTAGAAAGTAGGGGTATGCTTCAATGGTTTAGGATCCAATGGATCTACATGGAGAATCAAAGGTTTCTTGGTCTCGTGTAGAATAGAATTAGAAAACATTGAATATTGAGTTTTTCACCATTGATCCATGATTCCTTGTGATAAAAAGTTGATTTTCTTTGGCTTGAGAAAATATGCACTATACGCTTTTGATACACATCCCAGATTATATTTGTATCAATAATTTCCTTTGATTTGAATCCTTTTAATACTTAATTTAGGTTCATAGGAATCATTACAAAAATTTTCTCAAGGGAACATATTTTATTTGCAAAATAAGCATACAATAAGCATAAAATGCGCACATAATACACTGTAAGTAGTAAATAAGCATCAACTTCTTGGTAGAGCTAAAAAAGAAATCTAGAAATAAAAACCTATTTGTCGATGGTCCTTTCTTCTTAAAAAAAACCTTCAACCTTAGGTACATCGTTGATAAAAGAACTCATAATTTCAATAACTATGTAATTTTTTAGAAAAATGATAACTGTATATTTGCATGATAACTCTTCATGTCAATTCCTGTGCTGAAGTTGGCAAGAATTTTTGCTAAAACTTCAGCACATGAATTTCATGAATATGCTGCAATGCATAAACACAGTTGAAATTTTTGTAAAAAAATCACACAACATTACATTAAAAAGGTTTTTCTTTGTCTTGATAAAATATGCATACGATATGCTCTATATGTGTATTGTAGAAGCATGTCATACGCTGTTCATACGCAAAAAAAAAAAAAAAAGATTATTCATGAAAGAGCTAAAAAAACCCATAATGGAAATTATTGTGTGGTTTTTTATAAAAATGTTAATTGTATATTTTCATGCCGCCTCTTCATGGAAATCCCTGTGCTAAAAGTTTAGGCAATCATTTATGCTAAAACTTCAACACATGGATTTCATGCAGATGCGGCAATTCAAAAACCCGGTAGAAATTTTTATAAAAAACTCACACAACATTTCATGGAAGGCGATCCCTCATGGAAGAGATAAACTTCTTATATAGAGAAGATGGTCAAACCAATAATAGAGAGCAATAAATTACATCAAAATAATAATGAATGCCATAAATACTAGTAGATATCAAAGCAGCCACGTCAACCTACCCCAACCAACTAAAACAAATGCTTGGCAAACAACAGTAAAGGAACAGTAACAACATAATGAATGCAATAATGGAGTTCATAAATTCATATGATTCCATGTGATAAAAATTAGTTTTTTTTTCAGAGAAAATATGCATTACATACGCTCTCTATACGCATCCGGGACGCATGGTATAAGCAGTCTATGCGTAACTCATAATTCACAACTAAACTAATATTCTTAATAAAAGAAATATCTAATTTAATGATATCCAAGTATTCTTATTATATTTAATTTTTTGATTTAATGACATCCATCATCAACTTCAGGTACATTTTTGATAGCTTATTGGAAGGCACACCTTTGATGTATTCCTAGTGAAGCATTTAAGTATGCTTGTGAATTTAGAATGCTTTACTCGCTTTACTGATGGCTGACTGGATGGTTCCCTGGATATGAATTCCTCGGTCAAGCACTCGGGTATGCTTGTGAACTACTTTACTAATATTTGACTGGATAGTATGCTGGATATAAAGTCCTCGATGAAGCATTTGGGCATGCTTGTAAAATTACACTACTTAGATGTTGGCTAACTGGAGTGTATAGAATTTATGAAGTCCTCGTTGAAGCATTCGGGCATGCTTGTGAAATTACACTGCTGAGCTGATGGTTGACTGGGGTGTACACCATTTATGAAATCCTCCGTTAAGCATTCGGGCATGCTTGAAGGTGTAGAAATTTTTGTTGTGTTTTTCTTCACTGGTGGTTTTCCTGTTAAAAAATTTAAAAATAATATGTCATAATAGGAAATAAATAAATTAGTCAGGAAATAAAATCATACTCTTTGGCTTCTTTTCCCAGTGGCTTTTCAGCCTAGCATTGGATATGCCTTTAGGCCTACGCTTTAGAGGATCTTTCAATTTTGCACTGCCACCCTGTATAAACTTGTTGTTCTTTCTCTTCCCATAAACAATCAAATCGAGATTTTTAGATATATCCTTCATCAAAGCTAATAGGAATTGTTCAGCCTCCTCATTCAGCTGCGCTCGTGTGCTCATTTCATATGCAAACCTACTGATATAATTTTTGAATATAAATCTGTTGCTAGCTTCAAAGTTATTCTGAGAAGATCCTTTCAAATTTTGACCAGAATATATATCTTTTTGAGCTCGTGCTGACCATTGCAATAGTAGGTACTTATCAGAGATTTTTCTAATAGCCATCTGCCTCAAAACTATTATGCACTGAGAACACAATAAACCCATCATTTCAAACTTCCTGCAGGAGCATTGAATGTTACCATTATGTGCATCAAAATCAATAACCCATGGTTTAGAATGATCCTTTTTCTCTGTCCAATAGATAAAAAAATATGAAGATTCATAGGACACAAGCTCTACACACATTACACCCACACCTTATAAAAATTCTTGTTCAAAAAATGAATATAATTTTTTTGAATAAAATTGAATAGCTTGCTTTAATATTGAGCAGTTTTTTATAACAGGTTCTGTTTTAGACTGGCAGCATCTATAATCCTCATCCTATTCATTTCGACGCCAATTCCTCATCATCTTCTCTAAACCCAGAAAATAATCAGTTATAGAACTTGTGGGCTTAGAAATGCCATGACTCACATTATTAGTAGACTAGCTATGCTGTGTGGATAGAATGTGCATGCTAAAATAATCCTTATTGAAGGTTGTTGACCACTTATTCCTTATCCTATAAAGATCCTCCAACCAAACATGATCTTGGTGGTTCCCTTGTATGATCATTTCAGCCCATGTATTCTCAAACTCCTCCTTAGAGTCACATTTGCTCAAACACTTATGGAAGAGGCCTTTGACTTTATGTTGGTATTGTAGCATAATACTTTTGATGGAGTCTTTTTATGGATATGCCATTGCACAATCTATGGCGACTATGAGGTAATGCAACTTCTATGGCCCTAGCTATTACCTGGTCTTGATCTGTATATATTATTTTTGTATGTTTATCACCCATTATTCGCACAAAGTTGTAAACACCCACATAAATGATTCAATTGTCTCTTCTGATAAGAAGGCCACCCCAAGCAAAATGTTTTTTAGATGATTATTAACCCCAATAAATGGTGCGCATACTAAATTATAGTTATTAAGCCTATAACTTGTATAAAAAATTACCACATCATCAAAGCAGTCATAATCTATCCTACCAATTCCATCAACATAAAAAAAATTAACAATCTATCAAATTCATCTTTCTGGACATCCCAAGTGAATATGTTGTCATTAAGTTGACGTTCTTTAAATAACTGAATCAAATTATTAGTGTCCCCAAATTCAATCTTTGCTCTTTTATTTTTTTAATAAAATTATACGCATCCCTCCTTGTGAATCTAATATTCTCGACACTTCCAACTTCATCAACAAGGAAGGAAAATGCATCAATGGTTCTTATCCCGGCTTCTGTCATTGATTTAAGAACTGAAGCTTTTTCATTACACACATTCCTGCATGATCTAAGTAGATGCTAGTCTTCTATCCTAGGCAAATCATGATTGTGATTTTCAATAAATTTTTTCACCTTCCAATATCCAGCTTCATCACTATAAACCTAATCATAGCTGGACAACCAGTTCAGGTGTATGATTTTTGATATTTCCTTTGGATATTAAGATCAGGCAACTTCTTTAAACCAGCTTTTGAACAAACAAAGTCCTTGGATTTTAATTTTCTAGAATTTGGCTAGTAACTGTAATGATCCTTACGAGCACTAAAACCAATATTTTGGCCATCATTACAACAAGCCTTGTATGCCTCCTTCTCATTAACATAAACATCTTGATAAATACGTAATAAATGAATAGTAATTAAGAAATACATACGCAACAAATAAGCAGTAATTAAGCAGCAAAATGTGCAACAAATACATAACAAATACTCAACAAATACGCAATAAATATGCAATAAATACTCAATCAATACACATATTTTACGCAATGAATACACAACAAAAGCATAGTAATATGTAAATCATTCTACAAAGTCCTTAATGTACCCTAACTCAATACTACTTAAAAAGAAGGGACCATCGACTCTTCTTTCAAAGTCAATTACAATTTAACAATATGTACATTGTTGATAAAAGTATGCAACTTTGTTAAACACAATAAATACATCAAAAAACATGTCTCTGTAAAAAAAATTTAATGGCAACATTATTGTAAAGAAAACTTGGAAGGTGGTGAACTTTACCTATAAGCTAAACTTTCCCTCTTGTCGCACGGGTTTTAACTGCTTTTCTTCCTGTGAGCTCGTTTTCTGGACGTCTGCATTCCGGTTATCGACTTCCTCCGAGCCCTGTGAGAATATTGTCTGCTCATAGAAACAAACATCCTCCTCCAGATCCAGATCAATCTTCATCTTCATCGGCATTTTTATGCAAAAATTTTGGTTGAAAGCATTATATATTGTGGTGATTCGCGCCTTAAATCCCAAAAAAAATAAGCGCCAAACCTAAATTTAACGTTTGGCATGGGTCAAGCTGCAAGACAAATGATTTTGACCAGGTCCGGTATCTTCGGGTTGATGCAAGTCAAATAAATATACCAGACTTTTAACTTTCCACGTAAGCATCCGAACATAGCTCTACATTTGGATTCCACACACAATAATTTCTCCTTTTTAACATATAATTTAATTCTCTGTTTTAAGGGATGTGGATGAAAAAAGCATGTCAAGGGGAAAAGTTACCTTCTCGGCTAGCGAACTCCCTTTGAAGCTTCCGATCAAAATGTCTTAACTCCCGATCCAATAAGAAAGGGAAAGTCGGAGGGGGAGACTGGATTAAATAGAGGAGATGTGGGGAGGTCGGAGAGGGATCGTGGCTTGCGGCAGGAGGATCGAAGGTTTGTCTCTCTCCCTCTCTCCCTCCCTCCCTCCCTCTCTCTCTCTCTCTCTCTCTCTCTCTCTCTCTCCTCTCTCTCTCTCAGGATCGGGAGGAAGAGGGCACTGAAGAGGCTTGCGGGATCCAGAGTTCTAGCATCGGGTTCGGTACAAGAGTCAGGTTCGGCTCCGTCGGGTAGAGGAGGTTAGGGCGGGTTGGTATTCAGCTAGGCTCAGATGGAGACAGTGGAGATGGGGCCGGCTTGCGCTTGGAGGAGACGTCAGTTTGGTCATGGGAAGGCTTCGAGTTAGCTGGAGATTGCTCGAATGAAGGTGACTGTAGGCAGGGTGTTCGACTTTGGAGGAGATGTGAAGATCTGGCGTCGGCTTGGAGATCAGGAAATGAGGTGCGAAGTCAGGCTCAGGAGGAGGAATTTGGAGCTGCTCGTGGAGTCGAGGAGCTGGCAAACTGTTGTAGAAGGAGTCGAGGAGAACGAGAGCTTTGGGTTCATTTTAACGGCGCAAATAGGCGAGAGATTACACACGCGAGGTATGGGCTTCTGAAACAACGCCGAATAATAGCTCTGCGATTGGATTTTGCGTGACTTAGGCTTGATATCGCCAGGAATACGGGATGGATTTGCGGCAGAGGTAATCATTCATGTATTTGTTGATTTGCTCTTTCCTTTTTTTTATTCATAACAGAGGTCAACATCTTTATCCAAAAGATTTGTTGTTGTTGTTGTTGTTGCTATCATTGTTTTGATACTTTGGCAATTTTTCAAATTATTTGCATTAAGTTTCTTCAGCCTAGTTATGTTTTAGGATGATGGTGCCTTAAATATTTGTGCTATCCAAAAGTTATCTGTCGTGGATATAATTACTTTAACATGTATCAGCAAAAAAAAAAGGTCTATCATGGCCTTTTAATTTAATTCATATGAACCGCATTGAAATTGTTTTCATTTTATGCTCACGGTTTAAGTTATGAGTGTTGTTAATAATTGTGTTATAATGCAGCTCACTTACACTTGAATGGCTTGCACTATATGATGTAAGTTTTAAATAAATAAACTTACTACAATGCTAAATCCATGCTTCTATTATTAAAATGGATGTCTCAGGGATTGCGCATATAACTAACTTTAAATGCTAACTTTTTTAAATATTTTTTTTCTTCGAGTATGCTTCTAATCTTATGCAAAACGCTAAATAAACCGATCTTTATTTTCATGTGAAATACTACCATGTGTATATGTATAATGATCCTATATATGTAAAATGGCAAGATCAAGAACATGGTCATGAATTAGAATTGCCATAGTAATTGTTCATGTGTTATTGGAAAACTTAAAGCATATAGCTAAAGTGATGTTCAACACTTTTTAAATCATTATCGAACATAATTTATCTGTTGATGATTTTATTTCTTTCAAATCCTGAAATCTAGTGTTAATTCTCAAAAATTTTAAATAATATTTTATAATCTTTATTTCATGCGTTTCCTTTCTATGTAGAAATCTGAATACAAAAAATAGTTATTGATCTTCTACACTTGGGGGATATTTGACGGTTATACCATTCTCTTTTTATGTCGATTTCTATGTTAAGATATTATTCAGATGATGATGAATTGTCTCAAATTGGAAATTTACAAATCATTTATCTTCTTCAACTTTTATTTGGAAATAAATTGCAATTAGATGAGTAGTTGAATTCTCTCATCTTCTGATGATTAAGGGCTGAATTGATTATTTTTGTGTTAAAAGATTTGAATAAATAAAAGAAAGAATGAAAAACTTATAGTTTATTTTTTATTTATATGATATTTGAATAAAAAAATATCATGTCTAAAATATGAATTGGAAGTTTCTTGGATTGAAAATAAGTGCCTCAACATAGCTTATATTGTTTGAAAAATACCTCTTTGAATCTCTTCCTTGGGAGGGTTATCCAAATCTTTTAAAAATCAAAAGTTAAAATCTCTTTCTTGAGATCTTCGAACTAAAACTTCTCCCAAAATCATTCATTTAAAATTCTTTAATCTTTGCTTTCATCACGGGTGTTCTCTTAGTTGAGATGTAATTATCTATAGGGGCTTGCCCTTATATAATCCGGTATTAAAATAAACCCACCCTATTTTTAAATTTATCCTTATACATTGATGCAGTCTCAAAATAAAAATGGGAAGTGAATTTTTTTTTATCCTTAGGGTGAATTTAAATACTCCTTATATTGTGTTTAGTTATGAAATAAATTGAATTTCTCTTTTCAAATCAATAGGTAAACATAATTAGTCTATCTTCCAAGAGGGCTTAATGTTAACCAATGTAGATTTGTTTAAAGAAACACTATATTTGAATCAGTTGATGATCTCTATGCATTTTAAATTTTATTAACAGATTTTTCTGGTGGCCTCGTTGGGGATAGACTTCATTCTTCATCTTTATCAAAGACTAAAATTGTAAACAAATTTAGATTCATTCAAAAGCCTTAGTTTGGTAGATCTATAACCCAATTCAAATTTGCTCCTTTGTTTGAAGTCCTTTTTGGATAGGGTTTTAGTTAATTTTATGTTTAAATTCTAGTTAAAACCTTTTTCGATCATTTCCCTTGTTCAAAGTTCTTCGGACTGGGTCCAATTTCTAATCATTCTAATAATGTTTAAATTACAAATTCAATTTTCCTTGGCCTGAAGTCTTTCAGACTAGGTCCTGATTTAAACACTTCAAAAATCAAATCCTAATTTAAAAACTTCCCCTAATCTTTCATATTGGGTCCTGATTTAAATCATTCAAAAATCAAATTCACAATTCAATAAATTCCCATATTCTTTTAAATTGGTTCCCATTTTGAATCTCTAAAAAAATCCTGCTTCAATAACTTCCCCAAATTTGAATTCTTTTAGATTGGGTCCTGATTAGGGGTGTCAATTTCGGGTCACGGGTCGGGTTCGTGTCGAACCCGAAACTGACCCGGGTTCAGCAGGACTCGATCCGGGTAGGTAAACGGGTCGAAAATTCGAACTGGACTCGATCCGGCGGGTTGTCGGGTTGACCCGACTCGACCCGTGCGGCAAAGAAGGAGCTCGGGTTTCGCGAGCGCGGCAGCGGGCGGCGAGCGCCGCAGTGGGCGACGGCGAGCGCGGCAGCAGGCGACGGCGAGCTCTGCAACCAGGTCCGGGTCGTTTTTTCGTGTTGTGTCAAATATTGACACCCCTAGTCCTGATCTTAGTATTAGAAAAATCAAAAAATAAAATAAAAAAAAAATTTCAAAATACCCTTTAATCTTGAATTTTTTTTAGAATTTGGGTTTATATTTCTGTTAAAAGGTACTTGATTCATTATTTTTAATGGAAATTAGTCTTCTATCCTAAATCTTAAAAGAAGAAAGTTATAATCGACTTCGTTTAATACTTGAAGGTATAAAAGCCAATGATTGATTAAAGCTATAAAAAAAGTATATTCCATCCCTCCACCTCTTGCACAAAGCATGTCAAAGTAAAAGATGTGCAAAGTCCGCCATAAAATAAAGATACATAAAGTGTGCCAAAATAAAATATGCACAAAGTGGTAAAAAAAGGACAAAATGTTCCAAAAATAAAATGGCTAAAGGGCTTTAAAACTTTAAATCTCAAAAAATTAATTTCCTTAGATTTTTTTTTTTTCTTAATGCGTAACTTTGAAAATCCTGATCCTAAATTCATTATCACGCATTGACATTCTTTTGCACTTAAAAATCATGCAAGAAAATTAAAAAGGTTAAATTTCTGTTCCCAATTTAAATCTTTAGATATAATTTTTAATTTAAAAATATATAATGGGGACCCTAAATAAAATTTAAATCCTTAGATCTTTAAAGTTTAGTTGGAGTCACTTTGCATCTTCCTTCACTTTTGAACATAATCCTATTTGTCATTTTGAAAGGGTCGAGGAGATTAAGAGGCAAACATTCCAATAAAAAAAATAAATCATCTACCTTCTAATAA
Source organism: Dendrobium catenatum (assembly GCF_001605985.2). NCBI lineage: Eukaryota > Viridiplantae > Streptophyta > Magnoliopsida > Asparagales > Orchidaceae > Dendrobium > Dendrobium catenatum. The sequence continues at coordinate 1,678,154 of NW_021319342.1, read as the reverse complement.
ATATCTAAATATAAATATTTCCTTTTAGATTGGTGTAAGCCCTTATGCTGAGGCATCCTTTTTTTTATGATCTACGCTTTCCCATTCTTTTTGGAAGATGCTATCCCATTCAGATTTTAATCCAATTATCTACGAGATGCTATCCTAGTCAAGTATAAGCCTATTTATTTGGGAGATGCTATCCCATTCAAATAAAAATCTACCTTTCAAGGTGGTACTAATCCTAGTCAAATATAAATCAATTTATCTGGGATACACTATCTCACTCAAATATAAATCCCTTTATCTTGGAGATGCTATCCTAGTCAAGTATAAATTCATTTGATTGGAAGATTCTGTCCCATTCAAATATAAATTCCTTCAACTAGGAGATGTTATTCTAGTTAAGTATAAATTCATTTGTTTGGCAGATGCTATCTAATTCAAATATAAATCCCCTTGTCTAGAAGATTCTATTCTAGATAAGAATAAATCTATTTGTTTTGGAGCTGATTTCCCATTTAAATATAAATCCTCTTGTCAAGGAGATGCCATCCTTGTTAGGTATCCATTTATTTAGGAGATGTTATCCCATTAAAATATAAATCTATATTACTATGAGATGTTATCCTAGTCAAGTATAAATGCATCTACGTGGGGGCTACTATCTCATCAAGATTTTAATCAACTTGTCTAGGATATGATATCCTAGTCAAGTATTGATTCTATCTATTTTGGATACACTATTCCATTCAAATACAAATCTAAATTCCAATTCAAATCAAGGGCTAGTCAATCTCTAATGAAATCTAAATGCCAAACAATCTTCTTGATACTATTGATCACTTTGGCCAACACCAACACGTGTGATTTACTTTTCATGTTCATCACACCACTGGCGGAGGGAGAGGAGCAAGGGAAGGCACGTGCCACGCCCCCCCCCCCCCCCCTCCCCTTAAAGATAAAAAAATAAAAAAGTTTTCTAAGGAAGAGTTGTAGTGATGTTTACTAATATTTAATATGAAAAACTGAAGATACTTTCCATGCAAAAAATTTTGAAACAACCTAGGCTTTGAAATTGTTGGCAACTTTCCAATGTTTTGTTGTTTATTTGCAAAGAGATAGCATTTGGTTTTTTGACCTTAATAGGTGCATATCAGTTCTACTATTTAGAGAGTATCCAGAGATAATTTGGTCACATAAAACATCATTTTCTATGATTATGTTAGGAAAACAGATGTATTTGATATGGTTTATATTAAGAAAGCCACAGATGTTGCTCGAAATATGAGCTTGAGTTCTACTCGTCTCACGAAACGAGTTGAGTCGAGCAGCTCGTCGAGCTCCTGCTCTCGCGATGAAGCCCACTGCCATGATCCACGACCCTCTCTCGCGGCGAAGCCCGCTACCGCGACCCTCTCTCGCGGTGAAGCCCACTACCGTGAAACGTACGCTTTAGAGGCGAAGCCCGCTACCGCGACCTGCTCTTGCGACGAAGCCCACTGCCCGACCCGCTTCACGGCGAAGCCCGTTCACGTTCCCGCTCTTACGGAGAAGCCTGCTGCCGTGACCCGCTCTCACGGCGAAGTTCGCTCAGGTACTCATCTTCGAGTTACTCGACGAGCTATCGAGTCAAACAGCCGAGTGTTTCAGCTCAAGATCGATTAGCCATCGAGCTAGAACTCGTGTTCGAGGTCGACTCATGAGCTCGATAAGCTCGACTCGTCGAACCCGTTAACGAGTTGTGCCCAAGCCAGCTCGTAAGCCGGCCTAACTCTGTTGCACCCCTACTCGTGACAAATATTTATGTCTTTTAAGCTTTAAGGGCCATGTTAATTACATTCTTAATTTTAGTCTTCTATCTCCTCTCGACATCGGTAATGAGACGACAAACATAACTATCCCCCCCTAGAAGAATTCAAATTTAGTAGCCATAGGAATTTCCTTTCATACTCTTTATCCTTTTAAAGAAATGGCAGCCATCCTAATTTCTTCTAAAAACTAAATTAGTGAATGTTTTCTATGAATTTCATTTTTTTAGCAATTCTTGAATGGTTTATTAGACAAAAGTACATATCAAAGGAATCACAAACTTGTTTATATTTTATTTGTGTCAGAAGAGTTAATAAGTTGGGCACACCAGGCACTTGTGGGAAATATCTTTCTTTCAATCTGTAGAATTGATGGCTTTATTACTTAATAGATTAAAATAATAATTTCATTTTTATTGCATCATGGAGTATTCGTGGTGGTAGAGAAAATATATAGTTTAACGTCTTAGCATTGTATGAAGATCCAGCACACAATCAGATAAGAGAGAGGGTGTAGCGTTCATAAGAGACACCATAGTTTTTACATGAAAACCCCTGAAAAGGGGGAAAACCCATGGGGCCTGGCCCAGTTTGAATGAATCCACTAGTATTTGTAGTCGATTACAAATGAGGCCCTTCCTTGGGAGAAGGCCTCTGCTTGATGGTATAAATGTACATCATATAGAGCGCATTACATAGTGGGAGTTATAATAATATGCATGTTTGTTTGGTTGGAGGGTCGTAGTTGGTATGAGATGGGGGTCCGAAAGACCGTAGTTGGTAGAAGATTGGGGTCAGGAAGACCATTGTCTGGCGATGTAGGTCAGAAGGACCGTAATAGGTGATAGAGGCCGTGAGGACCGTAGTCAGTAGGAGACCGAGGTCTAAAAGACCGTTGTCTGGTGATGGAGCTCGGAAGGATCATAGTTGACAAGAGACCAGGGTCTGAAAAACTGTTGTCTGGTAATGGAGGTCGTAGTGACCATAGTAGGCGATAGAGGTAGGGAGGCCCGTAGTCAGCAAGAGGTAGGAGTCTGAAAGATCATAGTAGAAGGGCGGTACTTCGGTAGAACTCTGGGCATCAGGTGGTGGCCTGGTGGAGCTCGGGGCCTCAAGTGGCAGTCCGACAGAAGTCCGGGCCTCAGGTAGTGGTCTGGTGGAGCATAGGGCCTTAAGTGGTGGTCTAGAAGAAGTTCGAGCCTCAAGTGGTGGTTCTTCAGAGCAATGACATCAGGCGGTGGTCCGGTAGAGGCGAGGGCTTCAAGTGGTGGCCTAGTGGAGCAAAGGGCCTTAAGTGGTGGTCTAGAAGAAGTCCGGGCCTTAGGTAGTGATCTAATGGAAGTCCAGGCCTCAGGTAGTGGTCTGATGGAAGTCCGGGCCTCAGGTGATGGTCCAGTGGAAGTTCGGGCCTCAAGTAGTGGCCTAGTGGAGCATAGGTGTCACGACCCAACCCGATCGGGATGGATCCCGCTCGCATCTGGTCGTGATCCAAACTCAAACTGACTGCACTGATTCCAGGATCTGGCTTTGGAATTTGTTTCAGAACTTTCTTCCAAACATTTACACACAGAAACAGACACACAGAGCTACTATAAACATCAAAATACAGCAGAACAGATCATCTATCTTTTTCTTCCTCAAAAGAATCATATACAAATACAGCTCATGGCTTTCAGACAGAAAGAGAAACAGAACAGAAAAGCCATGATTGTACAAAAATCAAAAGTACAAAATACCTATAACAGATCAGACTCTGAACTCCTACTCCAAGACTTCCTTCCCTTTCCCAGAACCTGAAAACCACACAGAAAATAAGGATGAGCTACAACAGCTCAGCAAGACATTAAACCTCCAATCAGAATTCTCAGAATACACATCAAACACATCTGACAAAATCCGTACAGAAATCAGATCAACAGAATCGTCTATCGAATCAGAACAGAACAGAAATCACAGAAATCATAATTCCAGAAATTGAATCAGAACAGAATCATACGAATCAGATCAAATCAGAACAGAACAGAATCGTATCAGAATCAGATCAAATCATAACAGAACAGAATCATATCAGAATCAGATCAAATCAGAATAGAACAGAATCATAACTCATATCAAAATCATACAGAAATCAGAAATCATATCACTTCAGAACATATCAAAAGTCAGAACAGATTCCCTGACCCTGATAGAATCTCAACGGATTATGGCCCCTTATACCTCCCTTCCCAGACACTGACAGAATCTCTCGGATTCTGGCCCCTTATGCCTCCCTTTGTGCTCATGGCACCAGAACATATGTGCTTATAGCACCAGAACAGAACTTATCATCGGATCCGGAACAGAACTTGTTTTCAGATTTCAGTGCTCATTTCAAATTTCCCTGACACAGACATGATCTCACAGGATCCTAACCCCTTATAACTCCCTTTTCATAGCACACAATCATATCATGTCATTTCAGAACAAATCCGGACAATTTCAGAAATCGTACAAAAATC